>NC_060037.1:12468493-12774207 GCF_905333055.1 Maniola jurtina | reverse complement strand
CACACCCACTAAACACACTAAAGTGCATCAAGCAAGAAGCAAGAAGAATCGGGCCCGATATTCGCCGGCAACGAAGAGCACTGCACGAGGTACCTGCATGCCCTACTCACTATACAGCGATTGATTAGGAATTTTGGGGTTACTGGGGAGCTCCGCGAACCGCGGACGAAACAATTGGTAGCAGAGCGTGGTTTTCGGTCTTTTTCGTGATTAAAACACGATATTTTTTGGTTATAATACGAGTTTCAAAAGTTTTTCTATCTACCTACCTCTCGGTAAAAATAAAATTATCGGGTGTTGATTACGTAGGCACGTTAAGGTGGCACCTCACGTACCTATATTGTAAGGCGGCTACTCACGTACTGATTTTGTTGAGGCCGACACATGGGTTCTTGGTGATTTTTGGAAATCGTAAATGATTTGAATGTGGTATTTTATTAATTCGGTTATGGTTTAATTATTTCGGTGTTTTACGTATTTCATTATTTCGGTATTTTATTATTTCGGTAATTTTTTAATTATTTCAGTATTCTACGGATTTTTGGTTTTTCTTTTCGGTTTTTCTTGGATTCCTTTATGCATTAAAGATGTCTGTCAGAGCGAATTGGTCTCAGTTTAGGGTTAAGCTACAATGGTTGTTGGACAGCGCGGACCTTATAGATAGGCCCGACCATTCAAGGCGCTTATCAGTACGACTTCTGACTGTGAATTCGGAGTTCATGAATTTGGAAAACTCATATCAGCGCATCCTTGAGTTGGTGGATGAGGGTGTTCCAGCTGAGAGGGAAATAGTTCTGGGAGCCCGCGCAGATTATGCACGTGCTTTAGAAGCTTTTGATAGATTAATGTCGATTAAGTTAGAAGAGGCTCCGGCAAATTCTAGCAGTTCTACGGTAAATGCTAGATCGGAGGTCGCCGATCTGGACGCGCTGCTGTCACGTTTGCCAGCCCTTCGGCTTCCGTCCTTTGCTGGGGAGATGGACCAATGGGTGGGGTTTAACAATCTATTTGATAGTCTGGTCGATAAACGTTCAGATTTGTCACCGGCACAGAAACTGGCATACTTGATGTCGTGTTTGTCCGGTGAACCCCGTGGATTGGTCCAACACCTCAAGATTGCGGATGAAGGATATAGTATTGCCCGTGATCTTTTAATGAAACGGTATCAGAACACTCGGCGTTTAGGTGACGTACACGTTGACCAAATTTTAAAATTGCCTACTATTTCGGGTCGGCTTGGCGGTCTTCGGTCACAATTTTTAAACCCACTGATTATGGCGGTTAATCAATTAGAGCGTCTCGGTTTTCCTGTTTCGGAATGGTCGTTTATACTTTTACACATATGTCTATCAAAATTACCAGCGTCACTTAAATCTCGTTTTGAACAAAAATTTGGTTGCGAATCGGATACCATACCTAAATATTCGGACTTAGTTGAATTTTTAGAAACGGAATGCCGCTTAATCGAGTGCGCGAATTTGGAATCAACAAATCAGTATGACTATAACAATTCGAGGCAAGCGAAGCCCGCTCGCAGATCGGTTCATTATGCCGCTGCTGAAGTAAAGCAGCCGTGTATATGCTGTGGGGATTCGAAACATTTGAGCTTAACAGTTTGTCCGGAGTTTAAATCCATGTCGCCTTTTGCACGGAAAGATTTTGTAGACAAGGAACGTCTATGTTTCCACTGTCTGGGGAACCACAGCTACCGCGATTGCCGTCGAGAGCTTCATTGCAGCTGTGGAAGCACTAAGCATCACCCGATGCTATGTTTTAATCGGTCGGGGGTGCAACAGCGACATAATAATAATAATCGGAGCTCGGCCGAGCGGTCAGCCCCTCGCACGGGCGGGGTCTTTCGGCAACAATCTAACGTCGGAAGGGTCAAGTCACCTCGCGATCTTTCACCCGTTCAACGTACCTCATCTCCTCCACGACGACGTGAGGAGCAGCGAGATGACCCACGTAATGGAAATCGTAGTGACAAGCCTCGGTACGGGCGTTCTGATGAGCGAAATGAGAGTGGTAGGCGAGATGACGATCGTGCTCTCCTCTATTCACCTACCAGACGCTAGGATTCGGCGCCCACTTGCCCTTTACTAACTGTACTCTTACCCACTGTTATAGTCAAAGTCTATTTTAATTCAGAAATAAATTCGGAAATGGGGGTTTCGACCAGAGCCCTACTTGACAGTGGATCTCAGGGGTCTTTAATTAGTACAGATTTAGTGGGCAGGTTGGGCATATGTTTAGATCCGTGCAGCGAACGGATCATGGGTGTTGGAGGTATTGAAACAACCTCAACTATAATCGGTCGGTCTTCGGTGACATTTTCTCCGATAAATAAAAGATTTCCTAAAATTACTACTCCTGTTTTGTGTATGCAAACGGTTATAGGAAAATTACCTACGGTGACCTTGGATGATTCGGTGAAAGACCTAGCCACCGGCTTAAGTTTAGCAGATCCCCACTTTCACCAGTCATCGCCAGTGGAACTGCTGCTCGGTTCGGATGTTTTAGGATCTCTTATGGGAGGAGATAAAATAATTTTAAATTCTATCGGTCTTACGGCTTATAACACTATTTTCGGTTATGTTCTACTTGGTCCTGTAGAACTCACTAAACAATCTGAGTTGATTGATGATTCGGAAGTCGTCGGTATTTCGGTTTCGGACACTCTTCAAAGGTTCTGGGAGGTTGAGGAACCTCCAGAAACATCCTCTCGGTCTGCTCCACTTGATCTAGAGTGTGAACAGTTTTATAAAGATAATACGTATCGGTTGGAAAATGGTCGGTTTGTCACGAAGTTGCCATTTTTACCTAACAGACCCTTGTTAGGCGACTCGAAAACTATTGCGGAAAAACGATTTTTGGCTTTGGAACGGAAACTTATGAAAAATTCGGTCTTACGAGAGAAGTATATTAATTTTATGCGTGAATATTTGGATCTCGGTCACATGTCGGTTTCGGATTTTGATTTTAAAGGCGGACAAGAATATTTTGTTATACCACATCATGCGGTTTTTAAGGATTCGGACGAAAATGCGAAAGTACGCGTTGTTTTTGACGGTAGTTGCGTCACAAATTCGGGGGTTTCTTTAAACCAGTGTTTACATTCGGGCCCTAAATTACAAAGGGATATTTCGGAGATTTTGATGAACTTCAGACGCCATCAAGTTGTCTTTGTGACGGATATTAGGATGATGTTTCGGCAGACGCTTATTGATAAATTGGACAGAAGGTACCAGCTCATATTTTGGAGAGAGTCTCCAGATGAGCCCCTTCTTACCTATGAACTTGGAACCAACACATACGGGTTAAAATCTAGTCCTTACATTGCGATTCGGACGCTTTTAGAGTTGGCTGATCGGGAACGTGATCGGTATCCTCGGGCGGCTTCGGTTTTAGAGAATGACATTTATGTCGATGATATTCTGTCGGGATGCAGCTCACAATCGGAAGCTCTTGAACTGCAACAAGAGTTAATTCGGCTCATGCAATCAGGGGGATATGAATTACGGAAATGGATCTCGAACGATCCTGTTTTACTTCGGGACTTGCCTGACGATCATCAACAGGTGCCTCATCTGTTTGATAACCCAGACATGCAAAGTTTAACTTCGGTTTTGGGGGTACAATACAATCCTGTAGAGGATGTTTTTTCTTTTCGGACGGATTTAACTCATGGACATTCGGTTACTAAACGGAAAATACTGTCGACAATTGCTCGCATGTATGATCCAAGCGGGTGGATCACTCCTGTTTTATTTCGGGCTAAATGTTTTTTGCAACGTCTGTGGCTTTCGGGTTTTACTTGGGATGAACCTATTACTGGGGATTTAGAACGAGATTGGATTCATTTTAAAATTGACCTCGCTCGGATTAAAGATGTTCGGATTTCGCGATGTATGCTCCCACCAGCGGTAAAAAATATTACTATGCACGGTTTTTCGGATGCCTCGGAGGCTGGTTACGCAGCTGTTGTATATTTACGCGCCGTGGATGACACAGATAATGTTTCGGTTCATTTAGTAATGGCCAAAAGTAAGGTCGCCCCAATCAGAACACGTCTGACGATTCCTAAATTGGAGTTGTGCGGAGCCGTGCTTCTACTTAAGCTTCTGCATCATGTTTGCCTTTGTTTGCAAAGGACCATCGATGTTCACGAGGTATTCGGTTGGACTGATAGTTCTATAGTTTTAGCTTGGCTTAAAACTTCACCTCATACTCTTCAAGTATTTGAGGCTAATCGAGTTTCACAGATACAAAATTCTACAGTGCCAATCACGTGGCGACATATTCCGGGCGAATTGAACCCTGCCGACTGTGCTTCACGGGGCCTAACAGCTTCGGGTCTGGTATCTCATCCATTGTGGTGGGGTCCGCGATGGCTAACTTATTCGGAATCGGTTTGGCCTGCATCAAAGGCTAATCAGGTATCACCTGCGGATTTACCTGGGATTCGGTGTTCGGTTGCTACAAATTCAGAACCACTCCCAGATTTCGGTTTCCTCGTGGAGCGTTATAGCTCCTTAGATCGGCTTATTTCGGTTACCGCGTGGATTCGGAGATTCATTTTTAATTGCCGTCGGAATAATAATCGGAATACTACGCCTTATTTAACAACACAGGATAGGAAGCACGCGTTACTAATGTGGATCTCTCTTGTGCAGAGGGATAGTTTCGGTGCAGAGATTGAGAAAGTTCGGAAAGGCCAAACCTTGAAGGGGCATTTGAAACGTCTCAACCCCTTCATTGACTCGGACGGACTCCTTCGTGTTGGAGGACGCCTTCAACATTCGGACTTACCTTATGAAGCCAGACATCCATTGTTGCTTCCTAAATCGGGACATTTTATTGATCTGTTAATTTCGGATTCGCATTTGAAAAATTCACATGTAGGCCCAAACGCTCTTTTAGCCATATTACAACGGGACTATTGGATTCTCTCGGCCAGAAGAGCGGTACAAAAAATCACATTCAAATGCATTTCGTGCTACAAATTAAAGGGACTCACAACCCAACCCTTGATGGGAGATCTGCCTAAAGACCGCGTTTTAGCGGCTAGACCCTTTCAAGGCGTGGGAACCGACTTCGCAGGTCCATTTTATGTAAAGTCTCATAAGTTGCGGAATCCAAAGGTCACCAAGGCCTATTTGTGCGTATTTGTATGCCTGGCCACTAAGTCCGTCCATTTAGAATTAGTTTCGGATTTGTCTTCGGAGGCCTTCATCGCCTGTCTCTCTCGCATGACCTCGCGACGCGGTTTTCCAGCGATCATTAGGTCAGATTGTGGGTCAAATTATAAGAGCAGTGACAGATATTTAAAGGAAGTTTTCCAATTTTTGGAACAAAATCAATCACAAATCGGTCATGATTTAGCTCGGCGCGGTATAACCTGGATCTTCGATCCTCCCGCGTGCCCGTCGTGGGGCGGTTTATTTGAGGCGGCCGTAAAGTCGGCCAAGACGCATTTAAAACGTACTATTGGGGAAACAACTTTGACCTTCGAGGAACTTAGTACGGTTTTCTGCAAAATCGAAGCAGTCTTGAACTCACGGCCTTTGTGCCCTCTGTCTTCGGACCCAAATGACCTGGAGGTTCTGACCCCAGGTCATTTTCTTATCGGACAACCGCTAACAGCGCTTCCAGAGTACCCCTTTCAGGATGAAAAGACGTATAAATTATCTCGCTTTCAGTTGCTACAGCAACTATCTCAAAGAATTTGGCATCGGTGGCATTTGGAATATCTTCACACCCTACAACAGCGATTGAAGTGGACTGACCCAGCTGTCCCACCTAAAGTTGGGGATTTAGTTTTACTAAAAGAGGACAATGCGCCACCTCTTCAATGGCGCCGCGGTCGGATAGTAGCGTTGTATCCTGGGAAGGACGGCGTGGTCAGGCTCGCAGATGTACGGGTAGCGCAGGGTACAGTTTTGAAACGGGCAATCTCTCAGTTGTCTCGTTTGCCCTTAGATTAGCTTTAATTAGGTTTATTTTCGGTTTGGTTTAGGCATAAATAGTTGTTAGTTTTTATTAGGTTTTCGGAAGCAGTTGAAGACTGCTTGGGCGGGGGAATGTTTGGTAATTATTCTTTAAGCGGCAACTCCAGCTGTCGTTTGTCGTCTGACAGGTGACAGTGTCACTGTCAAATTGCATTCATCGGTTTTCGGTTGGAGCGGCCGGGGATTCGCCGCCTTCTCTCGGCATAATTGTTAACTTAATTTCGGTTAGAGTGCAATAAATACCACATTCCACCACACCCACTAAACACACTAAAGTGCATCAAGCAAGAAGCAAGAAGAATCGGGCCCGATATTCGCCGGCAACGAAGAGCACTGCACGAGGTACCTGCATGCCCTACTCACTATACAGCGATTGATTAGGAATTTTGGGGTTACTGGGGAGCTCCGCGAACCGCGGACGAAACAATCTGCTTGGTCATTTAATTTCTGAAAAATTCGTGAGGATCCATATTACAATGAAACCCGCATGCTTTTCAAATTTCAATACCCATTAGTAAAAACTCAGTTAATTAATAAACATCGAAACATTTCACCATTTTTAATGGGGTAGAGTAGAGACTTGAAAAGGTCAAAAACTTAAAATTCAATTTTTGATTCTTTACAACAAAACACCTTTAATATAGAAATACAGTTTTTTTTCAACAGACCAAAGCCCATTCAAGATCTTTCAAAATATGTCTACGAGGTATTTTGAGGCAATACCGTTTAACAGGGCTCTCTCCGTCACTCGCTTCATACAATCGTAGTTCCAATTTCATTTGAATATTAAGCAACCAAAGTCCATGAATTTTTGCAGACATATTCTAGAAACTAATACCTGGTCTATGGTGTTTTAGATTTTTCTAAAAATATGTAGTTTTAAAATTACAGGGGCTCAAAGATTTGTATGTAAATTTTTAAGACCGCGTAACTTTGAAATTGAATATTTTAACAGAAATCTGGAAAACCACAAACATAGATATTAGTTTTTAGAATATTGCTGCAAAATTTCATGGACTTTGGTTGCTTAATATCCAATGAAATTGAAACTACGTTTGTATGAAGTGAGTGACGGAGAGACCCCTCTTAAGTTTGTGACAATAGTAAGTACCATCTTAAACTTTCGACATTAACCAAATGATTTGGACCGGGCGTAAAAACGCCAGTAACATGTTGATCTTTTAAAGATTTATCATCTCGGAGCCCGACAAAATCCGCATTCCATTCCGATAGTACAGTTACAAGTTGTAACGTTCCTCGAATTGCAATATGTTCTACTTAATATACTCGTACAGACCTACTCGACATTGGTGAGGAAAATGAAAGTACAGTTTATAGCAAAATTGAAGGGACCGAGTGTTTTAATGCGCTATAAAGAGTTTTCGTTAAACGGAAAGTAAAAGAAAACGATATAATTTTACGAACAAGTCGTTAGCAATAAAACGATTGTACGGTAAGTAAATAAATGCTAGGCAATTACAACACACATTACATTGTTATCCTTATTTTGAAACACTCTACATAGCGTAGGAATCACTCTCAATAGCGATTACAATATTACGTCATCATTTAGATCCAAAAAACATTAATTTCACTGACCTACAAAGTTCAAGCGCAACATTATTATAAAGTTGTAAATATTTCGTACACACAATGGAATTTCTATAAGTAAATACTTTTATTTACTATAAAAGTATTTACTTTTAGTATTTTCTATAAGTAAATAAAACACAACGGAAATATATATAATACACACAATGGAATTTCTTTAAGTATTTACTTATAGAAATTCCATTGTGTGTACGAAATGTTTACAACTTTATAACAATTTTGTGCTGGAACTTTGTAGGTCAGTGAAATTATTGTTTTTGGACCTAAATAATGACGTGATGTTGTATCGCTATAGAAAGTGGTTGCTACGCTATGTAGAGTCTTTCAAAATAAGGATAACAATATAACCAAACGAACCTTACCAGTTTCTAAGTAATAAAGAGTTTCTCGTTAAATAAAAGTTCGCAATATGGAGTTGACACTGCATATTGAAAGTATAGCAGGTATTGTGCGCGTCAAGACAGTTGAAAAAGTAGGTTCATTTCGATTACAAGTTAACCTTTGACTGAAAACTGACCTGATGGAGTTAAGATAGAAGAAAATTGAAGGCATGCAGAGAGACATGAAAGATGGGAGCGCGATAAACTACAAGAAGTAGATGGTAGTTTATAAAACCCAGTACTCAGTAGTATACGAGGGTTTCAAGGCATTTACGGGCAGGTTATAATGAGAAATAAGTATTTCAAGAAACTCTTGACATAACAAGTGTAAATTAAAAATTTACAACACCCCCGACAAGCAAAGGTTACAGTAACTAGAAAAGAGCTGATAACTTTCAAACGGCTGAACCGATTTTCTTGGATTATAGCTAAGAACACTCTCGATCAAGCCACCTTTCAAACAAAAAAAACTAAATTAAAATCGGTTCATTAGTTTGGGAGCTACGATGCCACAGACAGATACATAGATACACACGTCAAACTTATAACATCCCTCTTTTTGGGTTGGGGGTTAAAAATACCATTTTGACCATACACAGAATTCGTACTCGGGACCTTATGATTCGTAGATGAAGCTGACAGAGTTGGGAACAAAAATAATAACCGTGGTTTTATAAAGAAGTTTTGCACGTTTATCCACAAAATAAATCTAAAATCCTACTACTAATGTACCTAGGGCTAGATTTCGCGTAGCTAGACCATAGACGGAAACCTGTCGTCCTTGCGAGCTCGCCGTATTGCACCAACGTAAATGAGCTTCTAGGAAATTTTGATCGTGACCTTTGGGTTTATTCATATTATTGGAAGCGAGTTTTGTGGGCATTGTAGTATTTTACTCTCGGTTTCATTTATAGGGGGCAGCTTAAGGCCGATTCACACCAAGCACATACACGTGACACTGCACGTATTACGTCTACGGGAACGTTCAAACCACGCAAGCGGTATGCCATGTCTCATACAGTTCCATACATTACAACGTAATGGTACGCGCTACGTCTACACTTACGCAACCCTCACGCAACCTGTGTGAACGAGCTGTTAGTACTAATTTTGAGTGGTTGACTTTGCTCAGACTTACGTTCGCTAAACACGCTCTATTTTAGCTGAAGCATATACCTTCTTTTTTATTCAGATACAAGGTAGCCCTTGACTGCAATCTCACCTGGTGGTAAGTGATATGCAGTCTAAATTCTAATAGTTTATTTTTGCTGAACATGAATTCAACAGACTGCCTTTTGCTAATAAATTAAGTACACCAGTAACTACGATTACGTCCTTTCGAATTAAAATCCAAGCTTTGACCTTTGTCTAGTTAATTTTTTAATTCGCTACACAAAAAAAAAACAAAGGAATTATTAGATCCAAATTTTTTCGAAATGTCGGAACAGTTTCGCCATTGGTCATTCCATATGTCTGGAGGTCATCGAAACTGGTTGGCCGGTTCGCTCAACCCTGACCTACCTTTTTGAGATAATATACGAGCAAAGCTTGAGGGACCGTATTCCGGCACCCAGGTAGATGTTATTTGCAAATGTCAGAGCGAATTGTTTAAGGTCTTTGTTCTTTCATTTTTACCGCATTAAAAAAATCGGCCAAGTGCGAGTCGGACTCGCACACAAAGAGTTCCGCACTATCGCACTGCTATAAAACTACATGCCAACTGCAATTTTACAGTCTGCTAGCAGTTTTTAGAATAGAATAGATTTTTATTTAAAAAAACTTTTACAAGTGCTTTTGAATCGTCAAAATAATTTACCACTGGTTCGGAATGCCGTTCCTACCGAGAAGAACCAGCAAGAAACTCGTCGGTTGCTCTTTTTTAATGGTTTATGCAGTCCGTCTGTATAGATACTAAGATTTTCGAAATTGAACTTTCGAACGATTTAATTAGTGTACCGAGGCGCAAAGCTAAATTGTATACAAGTTGCAACATTTAACAACCACTGTAGGTACCTTGCATATTGCATCCAGGGGTCAAACACCACAATGTTTCGAGTCGCAAGCTTTAATCATTCTGTCAGTTAAACAGTCTGGAGGTCATCCGAACTGGTTCACCCTTTGTCTCCAGCCATGACCTACCTTTCGGAGTTATGGTGTCTGAGAAACAAGACGGACATTCCTTTTTGTGCCATTGTATTGCAGAATATTTTTATTGCTCTCTCTTCGCGTGGCATTTTGCCGATATAAAATTGAATACTTTAAATACTTATGAGAAATCCATGTGAACTTTTGAAACTCATGCAATTGATGAATTTCTTAATGAGTAAGTTGCATGGAAGCCGTCGTTTGCATTTAATTATCTACAAGATATCTTTTTTCTGTGTATATAAAAATGGGTCAAGTGTGAGATGGACTCGTATAGGAAGGGTTGCTAACAAATAATCTTTGACATAAGCATCATCCCCATTCACTGAAATGACTACCGCGTATCGAACCCGCTTGGGTTGAGTTATAGACGCATTTGCATAATCAGCACGCTCGTAAAATCGGTTGTCGAAAATAAAAGGGTAAGCAATGTTTGTTTGCCTTTATGAAGTACACGCCTTTGATCGCGGCTTTATATGAAACACAAAGTGCCTTTCTATCTGCGAATAAATTAATTTTACATGGTACCTATCCCGGATGTACTAGGAACTTAAATATCGTAAAGGGGTCAAAATGTACTGACTATAGTGACTGCCAGGTAGGTACCCAATGCTTATCGGATGAGCAAATTGTCTGGAGGTCATGTAAACTGGTTCGCCCTTTGTGTGTGGTGTAGCCCTGACCTACCTCGGTAAGTTCTGGGGTCCCATAAGTGTTTTCTACTTACAGCGCCGAATCACTACCCATGTTAAATGCAAAAGTATGTCTTTGTTTGTTGGTTTGTTCCTTCAATTATGTCGTAACAGAGCAAGATATCGACGGGATTTTTGTATGGGTATAGTTAACAATCTGGGGAATGACAGACTAGTTTTATCCCGGAAAAGCCTAAATCCACGCAAAGTCAAGGGCAAAATCTAGTACTCAATAGTTTCTGGTACGGTTGGTGGTTAGTAATGGTACCCTAATAAAATGTAGCGACTCATGTTACCATAGATGTAGAAGGAATCTATATTCTTACAAATAACTATGCAATTAAGTGACACTGAAGTGAAATTCAGCTTGCTGCTGCCTAAAATTTAATGAACGCCTCTCTTTCTGTGGCATTACTCTCATTTATTTTTTTCAATCAATCAATCAATCAATCAATTTATTTATTTGCTGATACAGGTATTACAGGTGTAATTATAAAAATAGTCCAGCTGTATCACGCCAAGCTGGCATGCAAATACATTAATTCAAAATAGTGAATAAACAAATTAAATTAAAAGTAAAATTTTCGTTTGTTTGAAATAAATGATGTTATACAATAAAAGGAATTTACAATTCTGAATACTTAATATTAAAAAAAAAAAAAAAAATGTTACAGGTTACTTAATGTTACAGGTATTATCTCTCTCTCGCTAATAAGAGTTATTCGTGCCGTTAAATAAGGACGATTTCTGGACTAAAAAGTATCTGTAAGTATCTAGAACGCCCTTCTGGCATCAGTTTTCCTTTCCACTTTTAATATGGGTACCTTCAAGTCAAGAGTGAATACTGAATAGGCATCTTCTACGCAAGCGCGCACCATCTTAGGCTGCATCATCACTTGCTAGCAGGTCTGATTGCAGCCAAGCGCTAGTCTGTAAACTAAAAAAAAAAAAAAAAATCTTCGACGAGAAAACACCGGCACACATACAAATAATTTATATCAAACATCATAAAGCTATTCCATGTCAAACATTGTATTTTTTTTTTAGGTCAAGCGTCACACAAGTATCATTATTCGGCGTTCCCATGAAACGAGATAAACGTCAAAGTATCGCCAGATAAGGCGTAGTTAACCGATAATGCTGAAATTCTCATACCGCAGGCCGCAGGAAGGCTGCGGTCGTATCGCGGGAGCTAACTTCCGTGACGATAAACTTCCCTGCTATTTGACTATTGACTTAGCGTTATGTCGCACTAGAGCTTTTCTGTTTCGAAACTCTTTAAGAGGGCTCTCTCCGTCACTCGTTTCATACAATCGTAGTTCCAATTTCATTTGAATATTAAGCAACCAAAGTCCATGAAATTTTGCAGACATATTCTAGAATCTAATAATATAATAAGTATATATAATAAGTCTGTGGTTTCCCAGATTTCTGTTAAAATATTCGGTTTCAAAGTTACGCGGTCTTAAAAATTTTCATACAAATCTTTGTGCCCCTGTAATTTTAAAACTACATATTTTTAGAAAAATCTAAAACACCACAGACACAGATATGTTCTGATATGTATGTTCTAGAATATGTCTGCAAAATTTCAAGGACTTTACTTGCTTAATATTCAAATGAAATTGGAACTACGATTGACGGAGACGAGTGACGGAGAGAGCCCTGTTAAGGTTACGTACCTCAAAAGGAAAAACGGAACCCTTCTAGGATCACTTTGTTGTCTGTATGTTTGTCCGTCTGTCCGTCTGTCGTGTCTGTCAAGAAAACCTACAGGATACTTCCCGTTGACCTAGAATCATGAAATTTGGCAGGTAGGTACTAGGTAGGTCTTATGGCACAAGGAAAGGAAAAAACCGTGAATTTGTACTTAAATCCCAAAAATAATTTAAAATGTGTCTCAATTTTGAAACTAAGATAACTATACCAAGTGGGGTATTATATGAAAGGGCTTTACTTGTACATTCAAAAACAAATATTTATGTATTTTTATGCTTAACTAGCTGACGCCCGCGACTTCGTCCGCGTGGATTTAGGTTTTTCGAAATCTCGTGGGAACTCTTTGAACTCGTGAAGGAGTAACACACACACACACACACACACACACACACACACACACACACACACACACACACACACACACACACACACACACACACACACACACACACACACACACACACACAAACTTTCGCCTTTATATTAGTGTGATAGTTTTTGATTTATCGTGCAAAATGTCGGAATACCGCAGTACGGAGCCCTCGGTGCGCGAGTCTGTCTTGCACTTGGCCAGTTTTTATAACATGGCCTTTGTTTATTGTTGAGGCTAATGGAAACTTAGGGCTACAACATTTAGTCGTGCAACAATTCGCCAAATGTACCACCTAAGGCCGAGAACTATAGAGCGCACTTGGACTTTGCTCAGACTTAAGACACTGTTAAAACGAGACAGCGTTATACCGCTGGCATAAATCTGTCTCGTTTTAACTGACAGAGAACGAGACAGCGTCTGTCTCGTTAAAAAAATCTGTCTCGTTTTAACTGAAACTTAAGAGGGCTCTCTCCGTCAGTCGTTTCATACAATCGTAGTTCCAATTTCATTTGAATATTAAGCAACCAAAGTCCATGAAATTTTGCAGACATATTCTAGAAACTAATGTCTGTGGTTTTCCAGATTTCTGTTAGAATATTCGGTTTCAAAGTTACGCGCTCTTAAAAATTTTCATACAAATCTTTAAGCCCCTGTAATTTTAAAACTACATATTTTTAGAAAAATCTAAAACACCACAGACACAGATATTAGTTTCTAGAATATGTCTGCAAAATTTCATGGACTTTGGTTGCTTAGTATTCAAATGAAATTGGAACTACGATTGTATGAAACGAGCAGAAACGAGTGACGGAGAGAGCCCTGTTAAGCCTAAGCAAAGACAAAGTGCGCTCTATAGATTTCAACCTAAGTCTCACGGTAATTGTCCCACTAATTGCTTTTCAGTTTATTACAATTAAATTACGCCGTCTCCACATTGTGCTTTTCAATTCCGTTGCTCGTTAGTTAGTTACGTTAATTTTTAAACAGTCACGTTGCGGGTTGCAGTTTTCTTTCTTTTCCGTTCGAAAATAATTATCTTCTTCTCTCTAGCATGTTCCTGGTTTTTTAACCAGAGTCCGTTTGCTTGCTCATACTAATGATTTCTTTATAACCTGTTAATTCACGCTAATCAGTACTAGAATATATAAGATGACGCTCGCGACTTCATCTGCGTGGATTTAGACTTTTTAACCCAGTGGGGACTCTTTAATTTCCCGGGATACAAAATTTACCCATCTTAATTTCTAGGACGCAAGCTAAGCGGGCCTTTGGAAGAAGAATCCAGTGGAAACTCTTTGATTTTCCGGTATAAAAAGTAGCCTATGTCCGTCTCCGGGATGTAAGCTAACTCTGTACCAAATTTGATCAAAATCGGTTAAACTGCTGGGCCGTGAAAAGCTAGGAGACAGGCAGACAGACTCACTTTCGCATTTATAATATTAGTATGGACTAGCTGATGCCCGCAGCTTCGCCCGCGTGGATTGGTCAGATCCCCTGCAGCATCAGGATTGAAGAGTTAGACTCCAAATTTTTTATGAAACAATGTCGCGAAGTTCCTCTATCGATTAAAAAAGAAATGACGCAAATCGGTTCAGAAATCTCGGAGATTTCGGTGTACATAGGTAGAAAAACACAACTCCCTTTTTGAAAGTCGGTTAAAAAAGTAGCCTATTTTACTCCCTGGTCAATTCTCTACTTGTCTGTGAAAACCCCGTCAAAATCCGTCCAGCCGTTCCGAAGATTAGCCTTTTCAAACAGACAGACAGACAGACAGACAAAAATTTTAAAAACGTGTGATTCAGTGTTGGTATCGTTCAAATAACCATATGAGCTTAATATGAGGTAGTTATTTCGAAATTACAGACAGACACTCCAATTTTATTTATTAGTATAGATTATAAAAGTGAAGAAACCTGCATACCTGAGAGTTCTCTATAATTTTCTCAAGGGGTGAAGTCTGTCAATCCGCACTTGACCAGTGTAGCGGGTTATGGTCTAAGCACCCTTCTCATTCTGAGAGGAGACCCGTGCTCAGTAGTGAGCCGGCGATGGGTTGATCATGATGAATATACTATCAATAGTGTCTGTCTTTCTGTTTGTCTGTCTATTTGCCTGCCGTATCACCTGTTTAAGTATCATCCGTTTAACCGATTGTGACGGGTACAGGTTATAAGTTATAAGATCTATGAAGTATGGATCGGAAAGTTCAAAACACGGAAGCCTGCAGTTCTCTATACAAAGGAAACGAAATTCCCCGTCCTAAGATTGGTGACGCGTGGTACGCAATACTAATCGCGTGTTCCACTTTTCCCTTTCTGTCTTATATTTTCCCCCAACATGAGAGGGGTGGGGGCTAATTCGGCACGTTCGTTCGGCCCGTATGGGACATCTTGTTACATAACTTAGCTACTCATAAAGTTTTTTTTTATTCACTACAGGCAAGCGCTTGACCACAATCAACCTGATGGAAAGTGATGATGTGATCTAAGATGGGACGCGTTTACCTAGAAGGTGCCTATTCACTCTTGTTTTAAAGATACCCGGATTGTTTTCCCGGAAAGTTTTCTTATATTTTCAAAATAGCGTCTATAAAGGATTTTTTCAAAAGTTTTGCTCATCTGCAGCGGTAACTAATAGGTTCCTATGACTGTACTAAATAGTGGAGGCACAACTGATAGAGTCCACTGGACATAAGACTTGTAGGGACTTACACGCGGCAAGGTCTTGCGCCGCTTGAGTCCAGCGATGCCCTGCGACTTGTTTATTGTTGGCTGTCCAGTAGGAGGTCGCAATTCTAACACCTTGGGACCCTACGTCTCTCGGTTATTCGAACTATGTACCCTGCCCATTGCCACTTGAGCTCCGCAATCCGCTGAGCTATTTCGGTTACTCTGGTTCTCCTAAGGATCTCCCATTCCTGATTTTATCATGTAAATCCTATATACCTACTTAAAAAATGAACCTACTCGTCTTCAAACTTTGTTAGAAATCGTGGTTAATGAGATACGAATAATCCGAGTGCGCATTACTGCTAATCCAATCAGGCGAGAAAGTAAGGGCGCCCACGGACCGCCCACGGGCTTCGTTACGCCCCAAAAACTATACCGTACTAACTAATTTATCAACTTAAAATTTTTTTCGTCTTCCTTTTTTAAGGTCGGTTAAAAAAGGTTCTCAATTCGACGTGTATTTTTTTCGATGGTTCTCACTTCTTCACAATTATTACAAATCCGATTTCCATGTATAATAGGTATGGGTTAAAAATAATGCCGTCGGAACTTTCATTTTTCAGGATAAAAAGTAGCTTATGTTACTCTTTATGTTTTTAACTATACCCATGCAAAAAATTGTACGATCTGTTGCTCCGTTGTGGCATGATTGAAGGACCAACCAACAAACAAACTAAAACGATACCTCATCGGACCGTGACAGATAACAGATGTGTATACAGATTCTCATGAATTGCGATCGATTATAATTATTATTTTATGATAACACTAGCGACACGCCCCGGCTTCGCACGGGTAGCTTATTACAATTTTCGTAGGGATCTCTATTTTTTTTTAATGAACTATAGCCTATGTCACTTAGGAATAATGTAGCTTTCTACTGGTGAAAGAATTTTCACAATCGGTTCTGTAGTTTCAGAGATTACCTACTTCCTACAAACAAACATACAAACATTACCTCTTTATAGTATTAGTAAAACTAGTGTAACTAATAACACTAACTAATAACTAAACAAGATAATATTGAAGTCTATTGCTTTTTTTTTATTATAATTCAGTTATTCTAAAGCTATACTTTTACTAATAGAACGGAAATCAAAGTTATCCCAAAAGTATGCCGTTCCAGAAGAACAACTAATAAATAAATGACCGTATCTAACGAGCTACGAAATCGAAACCACGAAAAAGAAACGAAGCAATTTGTAATACCTACTTAAAGTTTTAACCAATGATTTGTGCCACTGCCCCTCAGTAGTCTCGTGTTTAGGACGTCCGCCTCCTAATCGGAGGTCGGCGGTTCGATCCCGGGCACGCACCTCTAACTTTTTAACCCCCAACCCAAAAAGAGGGGTGTTAGGTATAAATTTGACGTGTATATCTATGTATTAGGGATGTTATGGATATATAATTTCGGATCCGGATATGGATATGGATATTGGTAAAAAATAATATCGGTTTCGGTTACGGTTATGGATATTAAATTATTTCGGATTATCCAATAGTTTCGGTTACGGATATTAATTTTTTAAGGAACTGTAAAATGTGAACTGATGAAGGTGTCGCATTCCAGCGAAGTGCCCAGTTAATTCGTACGAGTGTAGTATTTAGTTAGACTCCGCCCTATCCGAAACTATCCAAAACTTTTATTACGGATTCAGTTACGGTTACGGATATTTTTTTATTTCGGATATCCGATAGTTTCGGTTACGGATATGGATATCCATAACAACACTGCTATGTATCTGTCTGTGGCATAGTAGCTCCTTAACTAAAGAAACCGATTTTAATTTAGTTTTTTTGTTTGAAAGGTGGTTAGCTATAATCCAAGAAAATCGGTTCAGTGATTTGAAAATTATTATCAGCTCTTTTCTAGTTACTGTAACCTTCACTTGTCGGGGGTGTTATAAATTTTTAATTTACACTTGTCTGAGTTTTAAGTATCAGTAAGTAATGAAGTATCACTTGCTTTAACGGTGAACTGGGGCAGTTTTTTCTATATAATTAGTTTCGTGTGAATCATTAAGAACTGTTACTATGATGTTAATAATATACCTACCTATACTATATCGTAAATAAATATGAATAATACCCAATTATAAGTGGCCATTGTTTTGCGGTCAAATTGGTGGCTTGGATGAATAAATACTCAGGATGGTATGCTCCGAAAAGTCAAATGAAGCAGGGGAACTGTCAGTTGATGAGTATGTGTGCGTTATGGAATGATACCATTCACATATGAAAATTTGCCTATTTTCCTATTTTTCCCTATTTTTCCCTTTCACGATGATTATTAAAAAATGAGATCTCATTAGATTAGTCTTTATTATGATAGTTACAAATCGATGGATGTTCTATGCTAGAACATAATAATTTATCGATTGCAACGTATTAAAATTTACCTACTCTGTTTTTACATAATTTTGATTAATTACAGTATAGGGCCTCTGGCCTTATTGAAAATCTCTGCTTAACAGGGTGCCCATCACCATGTTTACTAAAGTTAAAAAGTCAAATATAAAAACGCAATATATTCACTAAAAATATTTAATAATAATCCAAGTATGTACCAGTTAGCGATTTTATTTAGCGTATCTCGCAGGGTTAGTAGACTATTCACTACTTTTGGTGTTATACACCGGGCAAGTTTACATCCCTATATCGTAGATCTCTTACCAAATTACACAAAGCGGCTCTTGGGTAGCGGTTTTTTTTTTCTCTAAGCCAAATTCAAAGTTATTTATTCAAAATGGGTTCATATTTTATTTGTCTTGTGTTTTCTGACATTTATGACCTTAAAAAATACCTAAATAAAGATAAATATTCTAGCTATCCGTATAGCGTCCCATCTTTGACCACATCACGCGTGACGAGTCCTCCGTTCGTCGCTAAGGTTGTTTTGGTGGGTGCCTACCAAAACAACCTATCATGGACTAACTATAACTAAATAATATTATTAATGTAGTAAGATTTTGATTACCTATTTATTTATTTCTTTATTGCACACACAAACATATACATTTACAAAAAACATAGAAGACAACATGGTAAGTATGTTGGACAGATAAAAACATACGTTTTTATCTGTCCAACGTACGTACACCAATTACGTAGGTACCTAGGTACTTCATGATAAATTTGGCATGCAGCTATTATGACGGAGACTGGTATATTAAATGTACTACAATTTAGTAATAAGTTTTGTTTTAGTTAAATTTCAATATCAAATTAAAATCTTTTAACTAACAAAACAGCCTTTTTCGCTTAGTTATATTATGATTGTCATCAAAAATAAAATATAAATTTGTCTAAATATAATGAAAAAAAAATTGCTCATTTTCAGGCAAAATTACCCCATTTATTTTCTGACAACCCTAGACTTCAATTTGAAGTTGTGTAATTTGCAAAGCACGATTACGATACGATTTAAAATTAAATTATTTCATTGAAGTGTCAAACAAAAAAATATAATCACTACGTTGTGTCAAATGCGTATCGGAAGGTGTTAAGTGACCAGTTTCGTAGAATTTATGTTGAGTTTGTGTGCGTGACGTGTAATTACAGAGATTTGGTCGATAGTGGGTCGATAGTTGTGCTTCCTTCGTTTGTACGGCGGGGTCACCGGTTGATTGGTGGTTAATATTTTATGTTTTGACATATGCTTACCTAATTAGGTATGTTCAATGACCAAAAATAGTTATAAAACCTCACGGATTATTAACCTCATTTGCCGTATTGTTTTCCTTATAGGTTTCCTTTTCCTTGCTCCTTTCGGCAATTTTTGTAGAGACATATTGAATGGGAATTCGAAAAAAAAAACTTGGAAAATCTACGAACGAAATCTAAATCATAAAGGGAAAAGGTGACAACTGATACATCAACGCATAGCTCAAACTACTAGTCGATCGGGCTATTTGGTATGCAGATAGCTATTATGCTATGCTACATAGACATCCATTAAGATTTTTTTTTTAAATTCAACCCCTAAAGGGGTAAAATAGGGGGTTGAAATTTGTTTAGTCCATGCGGACGAGTTACGTTAGTCGCGAATAAAGGCAAGTTGAACATTACGAAATGAATTATGAAAGGAAATGACGTAATGTGTAAGCAAATATTTATAACGATTAGCTAGTTATTTGCGAAGTCATACAATCTTCGCAATTCGAGTCATATTACACTGATTGCCTGCAATTAATGCCGAAACTTGACACCAAATGCCTTCAGCATTGCAATTGATCTATTTTAACCGACTCCAATTTTTTTGGATTATAGCTAAGAACACTCTCGATCAAGCCACCTTTCAAACAAAAAAAACTAAATTAAAATCGGTTCATTCGTTTAGGCGCTACGATGCCACAGACAGATACACAGATACACAGACACACAGATACACAGATACACAGATACACACGTCAAACTTATAACACCCCTCTTTTTGGGTCGGGGGTTAAAAATTGGTGCAGCCGTTTAAGAGTTATCAGCTCTTTTCTAGTTTTCTTGTAGAAAAGAAGGTTACATAACCGTTAGGTTCATAATATTATGTCAATTGACAAATGTCAAGCTGTCAAGATGGACGTTGCCTTGATACATAATTATTTATTTGAAAATGATGTTTTGGAAAACTCTGATCCTTTGGATCGTAGGCGCGGAATAGTCCAAGAAAATCCGTTCAGCCGTTTGAAAGTTATCAGGTCTTTTCGGTCTTTTCTAGTTACTGTAACTTCACTTGTCGGGGGTGTTATAAATTTTTAATTTACACTTGTATAATAATTGTAAACTCAATAAAGTCTAAATACCATTTCGTAGCTTAAGTTCTAACACCACCAAACCGAAGTCATTCGCTCGAGAGTTGCGGCGTTTCGGCAATTTAGAAATAAGAAAACGTCCAACAGACAGTCTAAAACTAAAAGGAATAATAAATAATTAATCAATAACTGCACGGTACCCATCAAACATCCCAAACCTCTGGAAACAGTGAGTTTTTTTCGCTGTAAAGTTCGTGTAAAGTTGCTATGGTGTTAAAAATTAAGCGATGATTTGTGTACGTGTATAAAAAAAATCCACACTTATCTTTGAGATTTCACAATCAATTTTATACCTACGAATTTTTTAACACGGGTTTAAAAAGTCTATTAAAAATACTTGCTATTCTATCTATTAATTGAACCTCAATAGCTCAACCGGTAAAGGAGTGGACTGAAAAACCGAAAGGTCGACGGTTCAAACCCCGCCCGTTGCACTATTGTCGTACCTACTCCTAGCACAAGCCTGACGCTTAGTTGGAGAGGAAAGGGGAATATTAGTCATTTAACACGGCTAATATTCTTTTTTAAAAGAAAAAAAAATGTTTATTAATAATGCTTTTATTTTTGATCGTTATATTTTGTCTGCGATGCAAGGTTTCGTCTGCCATATTTCGCGAAACGAACAGACAAAAGGCCTTTATTAATATCGCTATGTATTTCATGTCACACGACAGTAACAAATAAATGTACAATAGCGGCGACGTGTGTGCCTTTCATTCATAAATATCGCGTGACGTCACCGAAAGTTTCACAGCACTCCATACATTTGCCGTCTCTACTATGAAACTACTATACTATCGTGCAATTCTCGTCTCCTAGCTTTTATAGTGCCCTGGTAGATTGGTGTCTTTGACTCAGCTGTTTTCTCACTGTATTTTGCCCTAGACTTATGTCGGCCTAGTATCTTACTACTGAAATATCTACTGGTTTTGGGTTCTCATTTTATGGTATCCATAAATACTTGCGACTTGTGAACTCTTCCTGCGTATTCTTCCTAGCTTCACAGTGCCCAGATAGTCTTAGTGGCTTGGTTGACGTAGACTCCAGTTTTATATATTTTTTTTGCCCTGTATTTAACCTTTTTAATATTTAGGACAAATCTCTAGTGTGAGTTACTGAGAACTTAACTTTTCTGAGTTATACAGCAATTAGAAAGTTATTATGGTCTAAATTCTTAACTTAAAATTTAAAAAACCCTTGACACAAAAACCTCTATAATAGCAAAACTAAAAAAGAGCTGAAAACTTTCAAGCGGCTGAACCGATTTTCTTCGATTATAGCTAAGAAGACTCTCGATCAAGCCACTTTTCAACCAAAAAAAAACTAAACTAAAATCGGTCCATTCGTTTAGGAGCTACAATGCACAGACAGATACACAGATACACACGTCAAACTTATAACACCCCACTTTTTGGGTCGGGGGTTAAAAAGAACAACACTATGATGAATCGTTCAAGTTATGTTGTGCAAATGTCTCTAGAATAGATAGCCGTATGCGTAGGCGACACTTTCATTCATATCGGATGACGTCACCGACCCACACAACAATGCAGTGTCAAACGCCACTTCGCTTATTCGCCCTTTGCACTATCGCGTAATAGAGAGTTTTACGAGTAATAGAGATGATAAAGCAAGTACATACTCACTATCAATTGACGTAGGTGCCTACTCTTTAATGTGAATGGGAATATACCTACGCACTAAATAAATAAACCGGCCAAGTGCGAGTCAGACTCGCGCACTGAGAGTTCCGTACTCGGGTATTTTTCCCAACATTTTGCACGATAAATCAAAAACTATTATGCACTAGTCGATGCCCGCGACTTCGCCGGCGTGGATTTAGGTTTTTCGAAATCCCGTGGGAACTCTTTGATTTTACGGGATAAAAAGTAGCCTATGTGCTAATCCAGTAGACAGACAGACAACAAAGTGATCCTATACGGGTTCCGTTTTTCCTTTTGAGTTACGGAACCCTAAAAAAACTTACTTTCTTATTTTATTTACTGTGCGATGTGCTTGGAACAACACGCGCATGGTTTCTCAGATGATAGCCTAAAATCCAATACTATCCTTATAACTTTAAGCACGTTTATAACTATCACATTGTTGCAATCGCAATTGAGGAGCTGGCGAAAATAACTGTGTAATACACTTCTAATCAAAACACTTTTTTCTTTAATCCCCACTGAATACAAATTCGGACTCATTACTAAGCAAAACAGTCTAAAACTGAGCCCGAATTTCATTATTTCGATCACTGAATACAAACTTGAACTAATTTCCAAGCAAAACGGCCTAAAACTATGCTAAAATTGAGTCTAAAGTTCATGATTTCCGTCAAAAAGGTACATAATACAGATTTTTTTGCTCCTCCTGTAAAAATTTGCTTCGTGCAACAGTTCGCGGGTAGTAGTCGGGTTTAGTCGGGTTTTAGTGCTTTTTAACTTTATCTTTTTACAATTAGTTTAAATGCAAATTATATTATCGATTTACGTGTCATTATGATACAAATTACATATTAAAATGAATGTAAGAATGAATATCATTATATTCCTTTTCCTTTTATTACTATTATAATAAAATGAAAATTCTAGATCTAGACATTAAACAGATAGTCAAGTTATTAATTATGTTAATAGGATCACATATAGATTTTCCGACAGACATAATGAATTAATATGATAATGCCAAAGTTATTTTCCATTGACTCGATTTTATGTTTCGAACAATTTTTCGCATATTTCTGAACGAAATCGGCATCAGTCGCTATCGGAAACTCAATTATACAAAAACCAGTTTAACTTTACTTTAACACTAGCTGATGCCCGCAGCTTCGCCCGCGTGGATTGGTCAGATCCCCTGCAGCATGAGGATTGAGGAGTTGGAATCCAAATTTTTTGTGAAACAATGTCGCAAAGTTCCTCTATCGATTAAAAAAGAAATGACGCAAATCGGTTCAGAAATCTCGGAGATTTCGATGTACATAGGTAGAAAAACACAACTCCCTTCTTGAAAGTCGGTTAAAAAAGTTGCCTATGTTACACCCTGGTCAATCCTCTACTTGTATGTGAAAATCCCGTTAAAATCGGTTCAGCCGTTCCGAAGATTAGCCTTTTCAAACAGACAGACAGACAGACAGACAGACAGACAGACAGACAGACAGACAGACAGATAGACAACGACGTGATCCTATAAGGTTTCCTTTCTCGGGAGATGCCTACGGAACCCTAAACAAGAAGAAAGCAATGTGTCATTGATTAGGCTTGGGCTGCAGGTGTAGTCGAAAGCAACAGCTAGTATGACAAATAATATAGTTTGTATGTAGTACAACTCGAGTTTTAATGTGTGGTCATAGTGCGAAATCGTAGCGATAAGTGGGTGGCCTTGGCAGATATCTGTTATCTGCGAATTTTAAATGCCAGCCTCTGACGAACTGTAAGCGGGATTCGGTGAATTTATAGACTTTATTTGCCTTTTCCGTTCTATATTATATCTACTTGAGAATTATGAAAAAATCCTGATGGAGAAAATAAAACTTGACATTTGACTCAAGATTCAGGATTCAAAAACTTCATACTTTAAGTTTGCAATTTTAAAACGGATGAAAAGTATTGTATTGGACTAGTTAAAACGCAGCTAAACCCAAATAAGTTGTAGTTTTTGAGTTATCTCCAAAAAAATGGGAATTTTGAAAACTGTTTTTTTTTTTTGTAAAAAAAAAGTACCTAATGCTAAAACAAGCTTATAATAATAAAAGTTTAATACCTTAGTAATATCCGCTTGCACTCGGCCGCACCTCGAACCACATAGCAACATATTAAAATGTATCCACACATATTATTATAATTATAACAAACATTAAACAAAATGCGACGCAGTTTTTAGGTATTACTAAAAAAGTTTAACGAGACGCGTCATTAACTAAAAGGTTATCGACGTGATTTAACTGTTCAACCCTTAACTGAAGTCGTGATAGAACTTCGCGTCTAATGTCATGGGCTCAGTGGACCCATGTAAATTTAAAATGGTAGCAAAAATGTAATTACTTATCACATAATGAGCTGGCCAACAAATAGATGTAATTTCTCGTATTTTTTTTATTTGAAAGTTTTGGAACTAAAAACAAACCTGAACTTATTTACAAAAGCAAAACGGCCTAAAACTGTGCTAAAATCGAGTCCAAATTCTACCATAACAGAAACGTTTCAACCGCTTTCATTCAGTTTGTAGCTTCTGTTGTGCTTCTGTTGTAGCTCGTTTATGGGTTGGAAGGGGGTTACAGGATAGGTTACATCCTGGAGATAGAGAACTGTTGATTTTCTGGGATAAAAAGGATTTTATCCCAGAAAATCAACAGTTCCTATATCCTTGAATACTCACGGACAAAGTCGCGGCCATCTATTTAAATAATATCTACCGCCTCTTACATATTATGGAAAGTGTCTTGGAGCAAAAAAACTTATGCATTTGAAGACTCGAGGTGGGTGCAAGAGACCTAGTCTTTAATAATAGAGGGTTAAATAGTCGTATTAATTGAGTAACTTTTATAGTAGTAAATTAGAAAAAAAACCATTTATAGTAAAACTTTCACTGCAAAGATGTTTAAATTTCCATGATGCTTTCTTGCTGATAAGGTTTCTTGTTCAAAATTTGAACTGTCTGCAAAATTGTATTGTAGTAAATCCAGCCGGGGATGAAAATAATTTTCCGAATCAATGTTTGTATTGAACAAGCATTGATTCGAAAAATAACGAAATGAAACAACATAAATACAGGCTCTCGTATTCATGAATTAAATTCCGTACCTACGGCAAGCAAATTATCATGCCCCATTTTACTATCTTCGCAGTACAGAACGTCACGATCAGATGTTTACACAGTGATACATAACCGACCAAATAAAGAAACCGCTAATGCCTTCTAAAAATGATACAATGGGAGGCCCATGCAAATTGGATGCACTTGAAGAGGTTATCCGTAACAAAAAAGTCTCGATCGCCTTAAAAACAATACGAAACTGGGGGTCTTAATAAACTGGTAAGCTTGTAGCCTAACAGAGATACGCAGTCCAAAGTGTAATGTATGAAAATAGAGGTCAATTCGAGTGGACATGTTCCGTCCTACCGCAATAGGTCAAAATAATGCGCCAAGGTGAACAGTTTTTTGGGCGCTATAATATATCACCTTAAAGAATCTAGATGTTTTTAGTGTGGTTGTAAATGTTCCACTAATACACTTTACAATGTGTTACAGCTTTTTGACATGATCTATAAAAATTGATGACGTTATCAAGTCACAAAGTCAAAGTCAAAGGCAATGGCAATGGGCATGGCGCATTAGTTCGTAAAACCCATAGACGTCGGGGTCCAAAGTGGAATGTACCTCGCACCTGAAAGGGTAGTGTTGACAGATCCTGTCACTAAGTAGGTGGACAGAAGACATCAAACGAATCGGAGCAGGAGAATTTTACAAGGCAGAGAGGTCGTTAGACCATCCATACTTAATATTATAAATGCGTAAGTGTGTCTGTCTGCTACCTTTTCACGGCCCAACAGTTTAACCGATTCTGACGAAATTTGGTACACGGTGAACTGATATCCCGGGGACGGACATAGGTATTTTATCCCGGAAAATCAAACAGTTCCCACGGGATCTTTAAAAACCTAAATCCACGCGGACGAAGTCGCGGGCATCCTCTAGAGTCTAGTACTTTAATTTTAAAAAAGTCTATTGGTCTAAACAAAAACTATTCTTGAAGTTAATATGGGGGCTTAACACAAATCATTAAATCAATACTATTCCGAAGAAAATATAAAAAAATTACACTTTCTACTTTAACCAAAGATTTTGTACACCTTTGCTACCTGCCAAAGCCACGATAATCTAACCTCTTCAGTCGCTGATCGTTCCTCCCTGTGTTGAGGACGATGCGAACTTTCAGCTTTTATAAAATCACGCAGGTCTAGCCCTCACAGGTTCTGTCTCTCTATAAAGTATGGCTGCAACATCTGGCTTTCAATTTTACGCTGCAGGAAAGTACTTAGAGACAAGTGTAAATTAAAAATTTATAACACCCTCGACAAGTGAAGGTTACAGAAACTAGAAAAGAGCTGATAACTTTCAAACGGCTAAACCGATTTTCTTGGATTATAGCTAAGAACACTCTCGATCAAGCCACCTTCCAAACTAAAATAACTAAACTAAAATCGGTTCATTAGCTTAGGAGCTACGTTGCCACAGACAGATATACACGTCAAACTTATAACACTCGGGGGTTAAAAATGATTTAATATTTTTTTGCAAGCACGCAGACGATACGTATTGCACCTTATAATATAATAGGTAGGTAATTATACTGTGTTTTTATTCTATAAATTAATTTTGAGGTCAAATCAAATTAAAACACAGTGTTTGCCCTTGCGCCAAAGTACTTAATGACAATAGACGTTTTAATTGTACATAATATATAAGCGTTGAGCGGCAGGTCAGTAGAAAGGTGATGATTTGATGAATGATGATTTTATTACATGTGCGGAATATTTATAGGTTCATGCATGTACTGTCATCATCAAAAACATGTTATCTATATCAGCAATAGGCAGAGATGCAAAATCATACAGACCTGGTGAGTGATATAGGCTACTTTTTATCCCGGAAAATCAAACAGTTCCCACAGGATTTGTAAAAACCTAAATCCACGCGAACGAAGTCGCGGGCATCAGCTAGCATTTTATTATAACTGTGAAAACCAAAGAATAGTAATTTCGTTTTCTTTATATCATGTGTCGAGTTGTATCATTGTATGCAGAAGGATCTGGGAACCCACCGTCCTAAGAGAACTCCTACTATTATGTGAATAATGGAAAGAATAAAACAGTTAAAAAGAAAGGTCTTTAAAAATCCCATGGAAACTCTTTGATTTTACGGGATAAAAGTAGCCTATATACGTCCCCGGGATGTAAGCTAATTGTGTACCAAACATCAAAATCGGTTAAACTGTTGGGCCTTGAAAAGTTAGCAGACCGACAAACTGACACACTTTCCCATTTATAATATTAGTATGGATGTTAGACATTAGTGAATTGCATTCTAGTTGTATAACACCCTCAGGTGAGATCGCAATCATCCTCATACAAGTCATCGATTAAAATACATTATACATAATTATAAAGTAAAATTGCGTTTCAATTTAGATTCGGAATGGCTAATTTATGATAAAACATCGCGATCACATGACATTACACAGACTAGAGGTAAAAAGATAGATGGAGCTCTAACTCTATCATATGGTAGATAGATACCTAAGTTATCATTGCACCTAAGTTAGCATAAGTTCCAACAGTTGATAAAATTACTTCACCAAAAGGTTTGAAATTTGTATCTCAAATATTCATCTGTATACAAATCTTTTCCACATGAAAGAAAATACTAACTGACATATCAACGTATAATTTAAACCGCTGGAATTTGATAGTACAGGTTTTCTCTATTGTGAAGCCGAAGCGGGTGAGCTAGCAACTCAATGAAATAAAATGGTTTCAGTCAAAATTAACAGATTTAATTTTGCCGTCCAATATTTATTAGCCATTCAAATAATCAAATATTTAACAGCCATTTTGTTAACTGTGCTCTTTTCTGGCAGAGAACATAGGCGGTCACGCAATTTGCTTTTTTGGCACTTGGTTCTAAGGACTGCAATGCAGATGACTTCAATCAGAGCGAACTAAAGTGAGGAAACTCTCAGTTTGATCCTGAATCGACGATCTGTCAAATGTTAGGCTATGCGTGACGTGATATCAAAGAAAACTGATCGTTTCATAACCTACCTAGCGCCAAATGTAGGTAACATTTGACGCCTGCCAGTTAACATGAAGCTTCGACGTTTTGTAAGAAGTTGCTTAGCTTTCGTCAACTGTGCCGCAACAAGCTGTATATTTTGCCGCCCCTTTTGCCGTCTGTATGTTTTGTATAGTCCGAGGATACATATATTATTATAATTATCGTCGCTAAATAGTTCCGTCTGGCGGAGGGCCTCCCGGGACGGTGAATTATAATAGTCGAGATTAGATTGTTGATTTACATACATTAATCATTAATATGATATACTAGCGAGCGGTATTTAACGTGTTTTCGGCGATTTTATATCGATTTAACGAGCACCCTATGACAAATACCGATTTAAGTACATATGTGTAAAGGCCATTTTACCCCTTGTGCCTCATGTTGCTACAGGGCTGCACGCTACAATAATAATAATTTAACAGTAGCAAGAATCGTACTATACATTCAGGCTCATAAGGGGCTAGAACTCAGAGGCGTAAAACCAGTAAAAAAAGGACTATACACATATTGTAAGGAACGTCAGTCATGGCCTTAGGCAATTTTTTGTCCGAGAAAATCAGAGAATTCTCCAGAATTTTTAAAAACCTAAATCCACATGGGATAAGTTGTAGGCATGGTCTATTTGGTACAGCCTATAGAGATAGAATAGCTTGCATCCCGGAGACGAACATAGGCTACTTTCAGGGTTCCGTACATCTAAAGGAAAAAACCGTTATAGGACCACTTTGTTCTCTGTCTATCTGTCCGTTTTTCGTGTCTGTCAGAAAACCTATAAGGTACTTTCCGTTGACCTAGAATTATGAAATTTGGCAGGACAGGTAGGTCTTATAGCCCAAGTAAAGGAGAAAAATCCAAAAACTGTGAAATTGTTGTTACAACACAAAAAAAATGTGTTCACGAAAAAGTAATTTTTTGAATCACATATAGATGGCGCAGTCCGTCATTAACTTGCAGCACGTACTTTATAAAAGTGTTACGTATTTTTACGATGGTACGGAACCCTTCATATGCGAGTCGACTCGCACTTGACCGGTTTTCATTCCGGAAAATCCAAAAAAAAACACGGAAGATTAAAAAACCTACAATAAACCCTTGCGGACGAAGTCGCGGGCATCATTTAGTGATTTATACAATCGAATGTAATCGAATAAAAGAGAATTGGGTTGTGCTCTCATCAAGGTGACACTTTTGATCTTGCGCGCAGACGGAAGATTCTATTTTGGCGCACCTCTGACCCCCTGATAGTGTATCTTGAAGTTTTTCGGATGTACTTATTGGGTTCATTTACGTAAATGATAAAGAATACGATAAGACATCGGTTAAAAGGCTTACATTGTAAAATATTATTGAAGGTTTTTATTAATGTTACAATAAAACTTATGGCTTGCCTAATCTAATTGCAAATTATGCCAGCCAAAGTCAATCCATAATAATAAATTACTAACTGATTTTAAGAGGAGTTTATTCCAAACAAACGTAGTTTGGTTATAATTTGAACAATCTAAATAATAAAACACAAAAGTGTTTCTACCTATGTTCGTTATAGATTTTGAAACCATTCAACCGATGTGTCCCATACCAGTTTCATTAGAAAGGCAATAACGCGAAGATGTTTTTTTAGCATAAGGCGTTTATCCACTAGTTTTTTTTATTAAAAAATAGCGAGCAAATGGGCAGGCGGAGAGGCGGGTCACTTGATGAACTAGTTAATAATAACTCAATGTTTCGTAGATACGTTCTTCCAGAATTTTGAAACGACACATTTTTTACGGAAATCTGGCAGACCTCTGACTCAACATATTTTTTCTAGCCAGCGATTTGTAGCACACTACTTTGAAGTCGAGCGAGCATAAAAACAAAAAGCAACTAGAAATCAATGTGTGGCTTTAACGTACCTACGCGTAGAAACAAAAAATATTTTTTTACTTTGTAGTGGCTTCGGAAGTTGGTTTTTGATAAGAAGTTTTATGAATTTAGAAGTATTATAAACATTAAAATATGGATATGGATGTCGTCATGATGGGTGATAATCTCTTGACGGTTGACTTTGACTTTCGAATTTATATACAAAACATTTGACCCCTACGCGATTGAATAACTTCTGACTTTGTAGTTTATACCTCGTTAGATAAAGATTGAAAATATACGCTTTACTCAAATCTTACTTTAGAGATTGTATACTTCTACAAGTGTAAATTAATTGTAAATTCTACAAATGTAATTTATAACACCCCCGATAAGTGAAGGTTACAGTAACTAGAAAAGAGCTGATAACTTTCAAACGGCTGAACCGATTTTCTTGGATTATAGCTTAGAACACTCCGATCTAGCCACCTTTCAAACAAAAAAAACTAAATTAAAATCGGTTCATTAGTTTAGGAGGTACGATGCCACAGACAGATACACAGATACACACGTCAAACTTATAACACCCCTCTTTTTGGGTCGGGGGTTAAAAATGACAGACTACGATTTACAAAGCCTAAGTAGGCCAGGACTATAATATTGTCCAATTTTGAGGCTCCCACTTTACAGTGCCAACCCACATGCACACTGATCTTCGGTTTATAATAGTTACTGACCGAAAATAAGTATTACTATGATGTGAATATAGAAAAGTAAAATATGACCAACATTTTACGCGTACATCGAAGTATTTTACATAATTCGAATTGATCACTTGATCAATTCACCCTGCAGGATCGCAAGGTCGCTTACAGAAGGATCACATCGGTTTATGCAAGCAACAAACCCAAGCTATAAAGGTGGAGGAGTCACCGAGGCTGTACTCTGAATAAGTGAATGTGACAATTATGTTAAGGTGTGTAAAGCGTATGAAATATATGTAACAGGGACGCGAGGTGTGAAGGCTCGCCCGCTTTAATATTCATAAGCCTATACAAATTATAGATTAAGCGGGAATATTAATTTTGAGAGCACCTCACGTGAAAAGACGTAGGCGCAGGCTTAAAATAGCATGGGTGTTCAGACTTAAACAATTATTCAATACCTGGAAAACTAGGGAAAATCACCATCATGATCAACCCATTGCCAGCCCACTACTGAGGACAGGTATCTTCTCAGAATTAGAAGAGTTTAGGCCGTAGGCAAATTTCACACACCTTTGAGAACATTATGGGGAACTAGCAGGCAAGCGAGTTTCCTCACTATGTATTTCTTCACTGTTAAAGAAAATGAGATATTTAATTGCTTAAAACGCGCAGAAAATTAATCAAATCACGACAGATTTAATGACTTTACGTCTCTAGTCTCTACCTATCGAACACACCTACTACTAATACGAGTACTAGTACTATTCAACACATCTAGTTTCTCCTTTCACCAAAAATTGCCTGGTGGAGATTGCTCTGAGCAATAAGGCCGTCTTTGCATATAATTGTTTTTACTCGTAGTTCTTATTTCTTTGTTTTGTCTTGGTTACTTCATGTTTTGTGTGCAATTAAGTTTTCTGTCCATTTATCTAGCTATCGCTGATATAGGTTATTTTTAACTCCCGACCCAAAAAGAGGGGTGTTATAAGTTTGACGTGTGTATCTGTGTAACTGTCTGTGGCATCGTAGCTCCTTAACTAAAGAAACCGATATTAATTTAGTTTTTTTGTTTGTAAGGTGGCTTGATCGAGAGGGTTCTTAGCTGTAATCGAAGAAAATCGGTTTAGCCGTTTGAAAGTTATCAGCTCTTTTCTAGTTACTGTGACCTTCACTTGTCGGGGGTGTTATAAATTTTTAATTTACACTTGTTACTCGTAGTTCTTAGTTTCTTTGTTTTGTGTTGATTACTTCATGTTTTGTGTGCAATAAAGTTTTCTGTCTATCTATCTATCTTTCTATCGCTGATATAGGTTATTTTGTCTTGTTGTAGATCTACAAAGGCCTGGACATCGTGACGGCCAAGGCGTCTCGTCAGGAGCGCGAGCTGGTGACGCATCACCTGCTGGATATCTTGGAGCCCCATCAGATGTTCACCGTCGTCGACTTCAGAGCAAGGGCTCTTAAGATTGTATCCTTTATATTTTAACTAGATGATGCCCGCGACTTCGTCCGCGTGGATTTAGACTTTTCAAATCCCGTGGAAACTACCTATTTAATGTCCCGGTATAAAAAGTTCTCTATGTCAATTTCCGGGACGCAAGCCACTTCTTTACCGAATTTCGTATAAATCGGTTTAACAAAAAAAAACGTATGGGCTTTTAAGAATTCCACGGGAACTCTTTAATTTCCTTGGATTACAAATTGATACCGAATTTCATCAAAATCGGGTAATGTATGGGGCCGTGAAAAGCTAACAGACAGACACATTCGAACCTATATTCGCTCCAGCAATGCGCAGGACTTCAATTGCTTTTATACATGGCATAATATTGTATATCAAATCTTTGAAAAGAGCAACCGCCGAGTTTCTTGCTGGTTCTTCTCGGTAGGAAAGGCATTCCGAACCAGTGGTAAATGCTTTTGACGATTCGAAAGAACTTGTAAAAGTCTAATTGAATAAAAATATTTTGAATTTGAATTTGAATTTGAATTTATAAATATTAAGTATGGATCACTTTTACTTCAGCTTTTACTTTTATGCCTCTACTAGCTTAGGTGTGTCCGCGACTTCTTCCGCGTGAATTTCATCTAGTGGTGGATTTCTACGTCATAATAGCTATCTGCATGCCAAAATTCAGCTTGGCCCGTCAAATAGTTTGAGGTGTACGTTGATAGATCAGCGAGTCAGTCAGTCAGTCAGCTTTTCTTTTTATATCTACACGCCGCTGACGAGAGGGGTTCTATAAAAATTAATATCAGTATTTTATTTGTTATCCCTCAGACCGTTTAAATCAGTGTTGAATTTAAAAAGACGGAAACATTAAAAGTAAGAAACTCTTGGATAAAGGATATCTTTATTTAATCGGAAGGAGTCACGTTGCCAGCGGCGTTCATTTGTCAAGCACGTTACAAAAGATGTGGCTTTGACGTTTCTTTATACCCACCGATAGAGGGTGCCCCAAAATTAATCCTGCCTGCGTCTGTGTTCCGACTCGAAGGACCAAAAATGTAGAAGACACGTCGGGTTTGGTACATTTAGTTGTTATAGGGCCGACGACGCCGATGTCTTAACCGCTAGCCTGTCACTAGCTTGTTTAAAAAAATAGATAGATATTTCTAAAAAAGTCTTATTCTTTTCCATGAAATTCACGATCAAAGAATCCGGATCGGACATATTTTATCAACATATCTGTACAGCTCAAACAACTGGATTTAGAAACTTCATGATTTTATTCCAATCTAAATTGTGCCTTTGATAATGATTCTTTAATCTTTGATCAATTATCATAACCAAGGTACTTTATCCATACTAATGTTATAAATACGAGTTTGCCTGTCTGTCTGCTAGCTTTTCATTGTTTTATTGATTCTGACGAATTGTCATAGTGAAATAGCTTTCATTCCGGAAATGGACATAGTATACTTTAAGTCCCGAGTTCATATGAGATTTTTGAAAACCTAAACCCATGCTAACGAAGCCGCGGGCATCATCTAATATGTATTAGGTAGATACTATATTTCGTTGCTGTTTAACCAATTCTTGTTTACGTAGTTAGAGCTTTTCCTGATATTTTTAACCGCACCCAAAAAGAGGGGTGTTATAAGTTTGACGTGTGTATCTGTGTATCTGTCTGTGGCATCGTAGCTCCTGAACTAATGAACCGATTTTAATTTAGTTTTTTTTTGTTTGAAAGGTAGCTTGATCGAGAGTGTTCTTAGCTATATAATCCAAGAAAATCGGTTCAGCCGTTTGAAAGTTATCAGCTCTTTTCTAGTTACTGTAACCTTCACTTGTCGGGAGTGTTATAAACTTGTTTCATTTCGCTCTTCCAATAGGTATACATAATATCTATTTAGTAGGAAAAATCGTGTCGTTATCATGTCTTAGTCGTCTAGTGTAAATATACAAAGCCCTTTGCTTGCCAGTGTTTATTCAGCAGTTCCCAAATTTCATCTTTCCTTTGGAATGCGACGCAATTCCAGTAGTATAATTAATGCCATATTGTTCAAAGCATAAATTATAAAATATTTGCTTTGTAATTATTTACTCAAATGCCTGCTTTGGCTTCTATTGCTGGCGTTTTAGTTTAGCGATGTAAGCAGTACTAACATAGATACTGCGTATATCATGGAGAGGTCATGTGATTGCCATCTCAACCTGTCGCGGACTATAGATTTGGTATAAAATGTTGAAAATTTCTATTTCAGTTATAAAATTTTGCATTAGTTATTTAGAATTCGTCGTCCTCTTAAGAGGGCTCTCTCCGTCACTCGTTTCATACAATCGTAGTTCCAATTTCATTTGAATATTAAGCAACCAAAGTCCATGAAATTTTGCAGACACATTCTAGAAACTAATATCTATGTCTGTGGTTTTCCAGATTTCTGTTAAAATATTCAGTTTCAAAGTTACGCGGTCTTAAAAATTTCATACAAATCTTTGAGCCCCTGTAATTTTAAAACTACATATTTTTAGAAAAATCTAAAACTCCACAGACACAGATATTAGTTTCTAAAATATGTCTGCAAAATTTCATGGACTTTGGTTGCTTAATATTCAAATGAAATTGGAACTACGATTGTATGAAGCGAGTGACGGAGAGAGCCCTGTTAAGTAGACGTCACATGAATTTTAAATGACACTCTTTAGCTCTTTAGCTCGTAAGGTAGATTAAAATAATGCATTTAGGACCAAAAGCTGTATGTACTGTATAATGTACTCGTACCCTTCTAGAGGATTTGTGAAATTTTGAGAATTCGATATTTGCCTACGTGAATTTCAAATGGCACATTTTAATGAAGAATGTAATGTTTATTAGGGGTCCGTACCACAAAAGGAAAAACGGAACCCTTATAAGATCATTGTGTTCTCTGTCTGCCCGTCTGTCGTGTCAAGAAAAACTGTAGGGTACTTCCCATTGACTTAGAATCATGGGCAGGTAGGTAGGTCTTATAGCACGTAAGTAAAGGAGAAAATCCAAAAACCGTGAATTTGTGGTTATGTCATAAAAAAATTAAGATGTGTTCACGAAAAGATTACCTTATTAATCACATTAAATTGCCGTGTTGAAATAACTTATATCTTATATGGATAAAGTCCAATTATTGGTTTAACGTTGAAGGAAGATATCGTTAGGAAACCTGCATGCACAATATGAGAGTTCTTCGAAATGTTCTCAAAGGTGTGAGAAGTATGCCTATCTGCACTTGGCCAGCGTGGTAGACTACGGTCTATGGCCAACCCCATCTTATTCTGAGAGGAAGCTGATGCTCAGTAGTGAGCCGGCGATGTGTTGATGATGATGATTATAAATATAAAAGTTTGTTTGTTAGTTCGTCCATCAACTACGCCGCAACAGAGTAACGTATCGACGTGATTTTTTAACCCCCTACCCAAAAAGAGGGGTGTTATAAGTTTGACGTGTGTATCTGTGTATCTCTCTGTGGCATCGTAGATCCTAAAGTGAAAGGTGGTTTGATCGAGAGTGTTCTTAGCTATAATCTAAGAAAATCGGTTCAGGCGTTTGAAAGTTATCAGTTCTTTTCTAGTTACTGTAACCTTCACTTGTCGGGGGTGTTATAAATTTTTAATTTACACTTGTTGTATAGATATAGTTAAAGGCTTAATTTTCCTCTGCCTATTTATTCAGACGCATTAAATGTATAGTAACACGTTTTGTATTTGTGGCTCTACCGGTCATTGACTGCTCAAGTAGCTTAGCTTTGCATATACTTGATATATTATCCATTGTATCAACATACTTGAATGTCATGAGACATTTATATTGTGCCATTTGACAAAAATTATGTAAAGAATCTGACTAATGTGAAACTTATTGCGACATTACTAAATGTCAAAACATTTACAACGGCATATTAATTCACGGACATACACTATTATTATCTATGTCTGTCTATATGTACGTTGTTAGACTTAAGCTTTATTTGCTCTTAAACTTCAGTTTATAGCAGACTAGAGGATGCCCGCGAAGTCATCCGCGTGGATTTAGGTTTTTAAAGATCCCCTGGAAACTCTTTGATTTTCTAGGATAAAAAGTAGCCTATGTCCGTCCCCGGGATATAAACTAACTCTGTACCAAATTTCGTCAGAATCGGTTAAACTGTTGGGCCGTGACAAGGTAGCAGACAGGCAGACAGACAGACAGACACGCTTTCGCATTTATAATATTAGTATGGAACAATGCACTAAATAGGTGTACATGAAAGTGTCAACAAAGTAATTTCTCTACAGGATATTTGCGGAGTGCTTCTCAGATTGGGACCCTGATAGCTTTAGGTTTACGTTGAAAAAATATAATTGTTATTAATAATGAAACATATGTATTTAAAAAAGATAATAGACTACGAATTCATCCGCGTGGATCTTTAAAAATCTAGCGGAAACGCTTTAGTAATTTTCCCGAATAAAAAGTAACCTTAGTCTTAATTTAGGAGAAAGCTATCTTCCATCCGAATTTCAGCTAAATCGATTTAGTCATTGTGGCGTAACAAACACCCAAACTTTCACCATTATAATATTAGTGTGATGTGATTAAGATTTTGGGATGACATAATATACAATACTTACATATTTAAGTATAGTAAGTAAGTATGTTAAAGATTGCTTGAATTACAGAAATTGTGATTTTGGCTCAGCTTAGTTCCAGTAGGTCTTCCTTGTATCTATCATTAATGCAATAATTTTCGTAACCAAAAAAACCAGATTGAAAATTTAACGAAACAGGGCAAAATACCCATTATAGTTGGAGGAACAAACTATTACATAGAATCTATAGTATATCAGATACTAGTCGAACATACCGACGACTCTGACGAATTACTATGGGATAAGAGCAAGAGAAAGAGACATTTTGATGAAACGGATGTCATGAGTGAAGGAGATAGTAAGAGGCTTGCCAATGCATGTGATGATTCTAAAGATAATAAAGAAGTTTCAACACTCGAATCAAATTTAAAAGATAGTAATTCAAAAGTTACAGCCAATTCTACGCTAGAATCTGAAGTAAAAGATAACAATTCTAAACAAGAAGTCGATTCGATATCAGAATCTGAAGTAAAAGATAATATAACCACACCAAAAGGTGAAGAAAAGAATATTATAGATATAGAAACGTTAAAAGACGACATAGACAATGAGAGTAAGTTTACAAATGAAGAGATACATTCCAAATTGAAGGCAATTGATCCTGTCATGGCTTCGAGGCTACATCCTAATAACAGGCGAAAAGTATTGAGGTAAGATTGTTCGTACTTTTTAAGGGTTCTGTACCTCAAAAGGAAAAGCGGAACCCTTATAGGATGTCGTCTGTCTGTCTGTCTGTCCGTCTTGTCTGTCAAGAAACCTATAGGGTACTTCCCGTTGACCTAGAATCATGAAATTTGGCAGGTAGGTAGGTCTTACAGCACAACTACAGGAATAAATCTGAAAATCGCAAATTTGTGGTCACATCATTAAAAAAAATTAAAATATGTTTCAATTTTCAAAGTAAGATAACTATACCAAGTGGGGTATCCATATGAAAGGGCTTTACCTGTACATCCTAAAACAGATTTTTATTTATTTTTATGTAGGTATAATAGTTTTTGGTTTATCGTGCAAAATGTTGGAAAAAATACCCGAGTACGGAACCCTCAGTGCGCGAGTCTGACTCGTACTTGGCCGGTTTCTTATTTACTACTACTACTACAACTAAATAGTTGATTTCCATAACTCATTAGATCCTATATTTTACATGATGTCAAATACCCTATTGCACAGTAAAATAAATATATACTCTAAACTTAATCCTAATGGCTAAGCAGTTTTCGGCAAGTAGGTAGGTAGGTACTTATTGTATTCAAAATGATAGAGTCATCATTATACTTCAATATTTTTTACGATTGAGCAACACTTTATTGCTTAAGCAATTGCTATTAAACAATTGCTATCTGATCTTGGAAATAATTTAGTTGTTTTGTTTACAATTTACAACACAATGAAGTTTACCTATACAAACTTGCTTAATACTCACTTTGCATGGACGGAATGGAAAAACTTTGATATTTTATCATTCATATCCGGCCACGCACTTTTAACTTTTCGGAGTTAAATGCGTTCTAAGTAATGAAATATCAATTGCTTTTGCAATTGAAGGAAAATATCGTCAAAGAAACACAAGAACATTAAAAGAAACCTACCTGTCTAAGAGTTCTCCATAATATTCTCAAAGGTGTGTGAAATCTGCCAATCCTCAGCGTAGTAGACTATGGAAAAAACCCCTTCTCACTGTGAGAGGAGACCCGTGCTCTATATTTAACCGTCGATGGGTTGATCATGGTTATCAACCCATCCACGATGATCATTAGGACATTACTTAAATAAATAAATATACTTTATATTCGGGACTATAAGCTAGGCGCAAACACAGGACATAGAATGAACATAGATGAAACATAAATGCTAATAAATTAAACTTAAAAACCTAAATATTTACCTATAACTTAACTTACTGAGCTTTCCATGCATTTCGGCCGAGACTTTCGTTAAGCTACGCACTACATCCGATCTTAACCCGTGAAAATACGTTCCGAAGTAACTTACGCACTAGCTCCGGCTTTCGTTATCCGAGTTCTCTCCGTCATGCGTGAGAATATGTCGGATGTGCCTGGCATTAAAATGGGGCAGAAGTCGTAGATATGTCAAAGATGTCCACTGAATAGTTTGTATTTGGACTTGCTCTAATGCGATTGCAAAATCTTTCTCACAAATCAAACGTATACAAACCTCAATTACTTAAAGTTGAAAGTTTTCGCAGATCCAACTTAGCGGGAACGAAAACAAGTGTCCAAAGTTGGAAAACAGTAATGTAACCAGTTGTATGTATGGTGCTGGTGGTCAATTTGTGTAAGTCACCTGAATTGATATGTTTACTGTTACTCTTACTGCAGTAAAGTTACTTCGTCGATGTTTAGTGTTATGGTTGTGGTAACACTTCAAATTATTTACTTACTGGCTGATGCCTGCGACTTCGTCCACGTGAATTCAGGTTTTTCTGCCCTCATTTCTGCTCTCTTTCCCAACATATAATCCTAGCCATATAAAGGTTGCAATGGCAAACTATAACTATAGTTATAGCATAGCTCATCCACGCTACATGAATTTCGTTTTTCGGAAACCGGCGGGATTCTGGAAAAAACGAGGGTTTTCAGGGATAAAAAGTAGCCTAATCTAGGGTAAAATCTATTTCCAAACCCGTCCAGTAGTTTTTTTGTGAAAGAGTAACAAACATACCCACATACACACAAACTTTCGCCTTTATCTTTTGAGGACCTTCCCGGCAGCAAGCGAGCGCGATGATTTCGACGGGATAATTTTAGTTCCATTTTTGACCTCTTCACACTATACATTATGAGCCTGCAAGGCCAGAGCTGTCTTTGACTAACAAAATATAGTTTTTTTTTATTGAATTACAAGTATTTCCAAAATTTGTATTCTTTGCATACTTTTAACCCTGATTAATAAAAAAGTCAAAGGTTATCTGCATTAATTAAAGTATTCTGAAACTCTTTATCAATGTTACATCACTACAATCTTATTTAATAAAAACCTGCCAGTTTCGTAGCTTTAAACAAGAACTATTGTAAGACTTGTTAGCAAATATTTGGGGGTCAAAACTTCTAAAAATGTGTGAAAAACTTGGAAACAATAGGGATGATCACTACTAGTCAAATCGGTCACTTTTTATCAAAACGCTCGCTTAGTAAGTAAGGGAGCTTGTATGAAATTCACACACAGAATTCACAAATGTGACGTCATTTTGACATAATTCGACGTACTTTAGCAAGAAGTGGATTTTACGAAGTTTGGAAGATCTTCTATTTAATAATTCCTAAGAAATGATTTATTTTTAACCCTCGACCCAAAAAGAGGGGTGTTATAAGTTTGACGTGTGTATCTGTGTATCTGTCTGTGGGATCGTAGCTCCTAAACGAATGAACCGATTTCAATTTAGTTCTTTTTTGTTTGAAAGGTGGCTTGATCGAGAGTGTTCTTAGCTATAATCGAAGAAAATCGGTTCAGCCGTTTGAAAGTTATCAGCTCTTTTCTAGTTTTCTTATAGAGGTTTTGTGTCGGGTGTTTTTTAAATTTTGGGTTATTAATATAGGCATCATCTCAATTACAAACATGTTATTAAAGTTAAACTATTATTTTTAAAGTATGCATAGAAATGTGTCGCAACATCATCGTAGGAAACTTGTATAAGCTGTTCACGTGATTTGCATAAACATTAAAACTGAAGGCCGTCTGACACGATGACATAAAGCCGCCACCAGTTACACAGACCCGCTTCTATGCCTACTTACTGACTGACCGACTGACTGACTGAAATCGCACGGCTTACGGGCTACAACGTAACTGTTTAACAAAAATCTTTTTTTTTTTTTCGCAAAAATACGAGAATGATACAATTCACTGTCATGTACCGAGTCAGAGTTAGCAATAATGCAAGTCGGTTTTAACCCCCGACCCAAAAAGAGGGGTGTTATAAGTTTGACGTGTGTATCTGTGTATTTGTGTGTCTGTGTATCTGTGTATCTGTCTGTGACATCGTAGCTCCTAAATAATGAACCGATTTTAATTTTAGTTTATTTTAGTTTAGTATATCTGTGTATCTCTCTGTGGCATCGTAGATCCTAAAGTAATTAACCGATTTTAATTTAGTTTTTTGTGTTTGAAAGGTGGTTTGATTTAGAGTGTCCTTAGCTATAATCTAAGAAAATCGGTTCAGGCGTTTAAAAGTTATCAGCTCTTTTCTAGTTACTGTAACCTTCACTTGTCGGGGGTGTTATAAATTTTTAATTTACACTTGTGTTGAATGATATTAGTACCCTGTTTAATATATTCATTGAAAATTATTAACAAAAAGTTTCCACAGGTTTTTGGAAAGCATAATCACGCCAATATAATAAAGACGACAGTTTGTACGTGTGTATCTGTATGCGTGTGTGTATGGGTGTATATTTGTAACTCTTTCACGCAAAATCTACTAGACTGATTTGGTTGAAATTTGAATTGATATATAGGCTACTTTTTATCTTGGAAAATCAAAGAGTTAATTTTCGATTCATGGGCTTTTCATGGGGTACCAAAAACCGTAACCGCCGATCGGCGCTTTTAATTTGCTCTCAAATCAAAAGGAATTTAAGTAATTCTATAATTCTTCCTTTTACGTTTGGTTCGGGATTTATATATGGAAGCGAAATAATGATATTATGTAAAATTATTCAGTTTTGATATTTACTTTGGAATGAATAACTCTGAGTTTCATGCTCGTTCACAGAAGAGTGAAGAATAAACTTTGAAATGCTCGTGCGGGTCAAAATTACCAATGGTTTTGATGATTCAAAGGGCATGTTGAACCCATTTGAATAAAGCATACTTACTTGGAATTAAAATTGAATTTGAATAGATGTTTAATTTATCTGTTCGGCAATTCAGACGGCCAGATTATTTTGTTTTGAACAAGATGATGTCTGCGACTTCGTCTGCGTGGATTTAAGTTTTTTAGGGTCCCACTACTTCGCAGTTCATGACAGTTAGGGAACTTCTAACAAAACGTCGAATCATCGGCGTCACTGGCAGGCGTCAAATGACGTAGGTAACCCTAAAGGTGCCCTATTTTTCTTTGATTTTACGTCACCATAGCCTAATATTTGACATATTGTAGATTCCGGAGCAAACCGAGAGTTCCCTCACTCTAGTTCATGCTATGGTGTGTGTCATGTCTGTCAAGAGCCGCTAAGGGAATCAAAATCTATAGGGTACTTCCCATTGACCTAGATTCTTAAGATTTGGCAGGTACCAAGTTCTTATAGCACAACTGAAGGGAAGAGTCCGAATACTACGAAATTGTGATTACTTCTCAAAAAATGAGTGTTAATTCTTGTACGATGGTCGGAACTCTTCAATTTTCTGCCAAAAATAGCCGGAGGAGTAGTCAATTTCCGGGACGCAAGCTATTTCACCAGAAAAGCGTGAAAGTTAACAGAAAGACAATCAACACGTATCAATCTAATATCTCGTAATCTATCTATCTATCGTTACTTAGCAACGTTGTTAATTGTCTCAAATTTAATCTTTTTTGACAATAAAACGTTCACACTGGCCAAGTGGCGAACTTTCAGGTATGCGATTTCCTTACCACGTTTTCCTTCACTGTTAAAGCAAGTGATACCTAATTACTTAAAACGCTCATGACTCAGAAAAGTTAGGTAGCCCGAGATCGAACCCCCGACCTCTCGAATAGGAAGCGGAGATCTAACCACTAGGCTATCATGGTTCTAGAGATGGTGAGATCTCGCGTCGGACCCTCAATTTTGAGGATCGTGGTTCCTTAGATATCACCTTCTTCACGATGTTGCGCAATTTTTCCCTGTTAGAGGCCGTGCCTGTAAGGCTTTGCAGAAGGGGTGTCAACCGCTTCTCTGATCTGCTCGGACCAACGTCTTGGGCTGTGTCCATGGGGTCTATTTCCTCCGATCTTGCTAGTGACCAAGAGTTTCTCTACGCTACTCGCATTTTTAGGGTTCCATACCTTAAAAGGAAAAACGGAACCCTTATAGGGTCACTTTGTTGTCTGTCTGTCTGTCCGTCGTGTTTGTCAAGAAACCTATAGGTTACTTCCCGTTGACCTAGAATCATGAAATTTGGCAGGTAGGTAGGTCTTATAGTACACATACACAAATAAATCTGAAAAGGGTGAATTTGTGGTTATATCATGTAAAAAAAATGTGTTTCAATTTTCAAAGTAAGATAACTATACCAAGTGGGGTATCATATGAAAGGGCTTTACCTGCACATTCTAAAACAGATTTTTATTTATTTTTATGCATAATAGTTTTAGATTTATCGTGTCAAATGTTGAAAAAATACCCGAGTACGGAACCCTCAGTGCGCGAGTCTGACTCGCCCTTGGCCGGATTTTCCTAGCAAAGCGACCAAAGTAATGAGCATCCGTCGCAGACCGATGTTGGATAGCCGCATCTAGATTTTCAATGTGTTTAAGACCGTGAGATCTTAGTGAAGCGCAAACTTGTCAATGGCGGAAAAAAGGAGGAACCACACAACCGACGACGGGTCTATCTCGCTGGTCGGATCGACTTCCGCGGGTCTTCGACCGCAACCAAGGATTTCGTAGTTTGCGAGTGTGCGCGCCTCTGACCTTGGCCACTATCCGACGTTCGGGTGGCCATGGCTTCCTTGTTGCCAATCGCGGCGTATGTTTGCCGTTTCTTTGTTACGAATCAAAACTCAAAAAAAACTCAAAATCATTTATTCAAAGTAGGTAGGTACTATAATTGTACACCTTTTGATTATCAGAATTCAAGGAACCAAAAGCTTAATTTGCTATAATCCGCCAAACCAACGAAATCTGTATGGTACGCAGCACCACAGAAATTCCAACACCACTCGACGCGCGTTTCGCCCCGACACCGGAGCATCCTCAGGAGAAGAAAATCTTTGCAATTAGACATTGTAAGGTCCTTTGTAAGGTTGTAAGGTTCCTTGTATATCATGGACTTCCGCAAAATAACGCCTGCTTCTATAATACATAATCAGAATTGTAAGATTTGTAGGACGATAAAGTGGTGATAATAATATAATTAATTACGTAAACTACGATCATCATCATCATAACCGACAGACGTCCGCTGTTGGAGATAGGTCGTCGAGAATCCTGACGGCTGGGCACGCGGGTATCTGCGTGATGTGAACGTCTGCTCCAGAAAAGGAAGACTCGAGGGACAAAGACAGAGCTAATTTGTAGGGAGTCAAGGAGGTGCCCCTGGGAATCATGCCAAAAGCAAGTACCGGGGCCCTCTCCCGCGATTCGGCCCATAGGTTTAACCGAGAGATTGGTAGGGCCATAGGAGGTAGAGGGTTAGGCACAGGTCTCTTGCAGGGACTTTCACACGACACGGTCTTGCGCCGCTTGAATCCAGCGGCTCCGTGCGACTCGTTTGATGTAGTTCGTCCGCCTAGGCAGGGGTCTTCTAACATTGAGCTTTCCGGTGTGAGATCGCCATTCCAGCACCTTGAGACCCCAACATCTATCGGATTTTTGACCAATATGTTTTCAAAAAACATTCGAAATTCAATTCGAAAATGTTTTCAAAAACGTTCGAAATTAAATTGGAAAGCATAGTTTCGTTTATGATTGGTTGGTGACTCAAAATGGTTAGCGCCCACTGAGATTTTTGTCTCTATCATTTGTACGGGAATACGTAACAGAGAGAGCGCTATACTAACTTCTTTCCACGAATAGGATATAGTCGGGCATACTTCGACTAACAGGCGTGTTCAGCCGTGAGACATTTGTGTTATAGGTATTTACGAAACACAAAAATCATGGACACCCCGACATGATATCGCGAACGCGGCCCCTTCGATAAACCCCGAATTATTTATCGTATTATTATAACACAAATACACATATACATAGTTGTGTGTATATGTGTGGGTACTGGTTATATATTACGTGTAAATAGTCGACAAGGTTTTCCGTTCCCACTGCTTCAATACCATCTTTGTTTGAAAAGGGTCAACCGATGTCTACCCGTTTGTATTATAATTTTTCCCCGAATTCATGCATATTTCTGTTGCGAATATACTAGAATAATATGTGGTTAATTTATGTACATATTTCCTATTATGATTACAAATATATTTTACCTATTAGCCTATTACCTACACATACACATTTTCCTATTAGGGCTGGTGTAGAGGCTACCAGTGAACCAGAGTGAGGAAATTCTCGGTTTGATCCTGAATCGACGATATGTCAAGTATGGTAGCTATCAGTGACGTGAAGTTGTTTCATAGCCTACCTAGCGTCAAATGTAGGTAACATTTGACGCCTACCAGTGTAGGTGAAGCCTCTCGTTTTGTTAGAAGTTCCTTATCAGAAATCTGGCAAACCACAGACATGGATATTATTTTCTAGAATATGTCTGCAAAATTTCATGGACTTTGGTTGCTTAATATTCAAATGAAATTGGAACTACGATTGTATGAAACAAGTGACGGAGGAGCCCTCTTAAGATGAGTTTTAGAGAACATTTAGGATTGATTATATTATTATTGATTTATGTAGATAAGTATAAATTTTATATTTCTTCTTATATATTTGGGTGTAGGTACAGGCATAACGCATAACGTTAGTTCTGCTCTATACCTATTGTAGGCAATAATGTACGAAATATCAATCAAGAAATACAGAATGGTATCGAATTCAAAACCACAAGGGAATTACCGTTACCAGAACACAATAATAAAATTGCGGAAAATATTAGAAAAAACTATCACGTTTATAAACGAAGTATTAGGTCAGTAATGTATTTTATTTATAAAGTGTACAAGTATGATTGTAACTTTAAGTTGTACATATTGAGGTTATCAAAGAAAGTCTCCTCAGAATAAAAAGGGTTTAGTTAGATTTTAGATAGAGCATAGTCCTGAAGAAGGTAGCGGGGAGCGGGTGGATGAGGAAGGCGAAGGACCGTGTTTGGTGGCGCGCTCTTGGAAAGGCCTATGTCCAGCTGTGGACGCTTACAGGCTGATGGATTGCATTGGATAGTCCATTTCGGTGGCGGTGCGGTGAAAACATTACGGAGAACTCAGGCGTGCAGATTTTCTCACTTTTCTTTCACTGTTAAAGGAAGTGATAGGTATTATATTTTGATTGCTCAGGACGCACATAACTCCGGAAAGTTAGAAATGCGTGTCTACAATATTTCGTTGAGTTTCTTCTCCTCTTGTTTGGTGGTTTTTTGTAATGCCAGACCAGCACAATGCACTTCGCCAGTGTCGATTGGCTTGAGGGAGTAAAAATGTGCCAATTTTCTGAGTACTGTTCTATATTAGAATTTTTGTTAGTGAATTACAATTGGTTAATATTCAATTAATCTATATTTGTATGGAAAGCGCCGGGTACCCGCCCCTTAGGTTCCTTCTCTTAACATGGAATCGGGCTTACCGACTGTGAAGGACATGCCAGTTTAAATAAACCCATTTTGGCAGTTTTTGTGGACAATTCCATTTTTTTATTGGATAATAAGTTAGCCCTGACTGCGATAACCTTATCGGTTATCACACTCGTTATCAGTTTTTATGTGGGATCTTCTTGGAACGCTAAATCGCCGGGAATCGAACCCGGGACCTGCCACTTATAAGACCACAGCGCTCACCACTATGAATTTTGTTTTATCTCTTTATACAAAACATACAAAGAGCTTTTGACTGTTGAATAAGAAACGATTTCTTAAGTGCGTATAAAATTTTCAATGAGTTAGTATAATATAGTTAATACCTACGAATAAGTTAGTACCTATATATTTTATACGTATAACTGCCTCGTTGGACCAGTAGTTCAGCTGTGGATCATGGGGTCCCGGGTTCGAGTCTCGGATCAGGCCAAAAAACCATTTTTGTTGGCTACCGTACCAATTTTTTTTTAATTTACCCTCTTGGCGTAAATTCTTGAGCCAGATGTTCTTGTTTGGCCAGGTGGTCTTCTGCCGGCTATATTCCTCTGGATAATGAGTTGAAGGAGGTCATATTTGGTATTTCTCATAAGGTGGCCGAAGTACTCCAACTTACCTATACCGTACCCATTGCAGTCAAGGGCTAAATTCTAATCTACGAGTATGAAAATTAAAAAGGGAGGTATTTTGTACGTTTCGCAAAGTCACTCATACCAATAAATCGTTATGGTGGAAATGTTGGACTAACAAGCTATGGCGGCGGCGAGTCTACGCGTTTATCATGCTAATAGACTCTAGACTAGCTTTATTCTATAGAGGGTTAGTCGCTATGAGACTAGAAAACTCAAGGACGCGGAAGGCTTAAGCGCAACGCGCACCAGCCGAGTCGACCCGAGATGCGGTGTCTTTCTTGATGCGAACTCAAACTAAGCTCAATGCTCGCTTTTCATTATGACCTGTCATTAAATCGGTACCTATGGTAGAAACGCACTTTGATTTTGCTAAGACTTAAGTTTCAGTTAAAATGAGACAGATTTATGCCAGCTGTATAACGCTGTCTCGTTTTAACAGTGTCTTAAGTCTAAGCAAAGTTAAAGTGCGCTCTATAGATCTCACTATCTCTTCATGTTGTAATTGCCGTCCCGTGTAATTATCTCCCGTAATATGAGAGTGAGGGAATAAAGAATGCACGTGTGTTAATGCACTATATCTCCTGCATGATTGGCTTTTCTCCTTTTAGATTTGGTCGGGAGGAACACATTTGACGTTATGTGGCTAAAGACAAAAAAATCTGTAATATTTAGTAGATTTTAATGTACCTAGGTATACTATTCTGTAAATCCTTTATGTTGCTGTAATCTGTAAATTTCGAAGGGCACCTTAACACGGCTATGTTGTATATAAATGGGTTAATTAGTACAAAAAATTGTATTAATTAATTTCCCTTTTTGGTGTTAATTCGTAATTGCCTAAAATTACAAGTCCGCGTGCCGACGGGCGCTTCCGGCTACGTGTTCATGACTCAGGGACGGGAGAGTGTGATAAAGAATTACTATATACATATATGTGGGGTCATCAACAATTTTTAGGGTTACGTACCTCAAAAGGAAAAACGGAACCCTTATAAGGACACTTTGTTATCTGTCTGCCTGTCTGTCCGTCCGTCCGTCGTGTCTGTCAAGAAAACCTATACCTAGGGTAATTCCCGTTGACCTAGAATCATGAAATTTGGCAGGTAGGTAGGTCTTATAGCACAAGTAAAGGAATAAGTCCGAAAACCTGATTTCATCGAATTTGTGATTACATCATTAAAAAAAAAAAAAAGTATTTCAATTGTCAAAGTAAGATAACTATACCATATGAAAGGGCTTTGTTGTAAAACTTTCAGCTTTTATAAAATAACGAAGGTCTGGCACTCGCTGGCTCTCTCTCTCTATTAGAATACAGGCTCATCTGCAACATGCAACAGGTAAATCACGTAACTCTGCCACGCCGCTGCAGTAACTGCAGTGAACTGCAGCTCTTGCATTGCAGTCGCAAACACGACGCTCTGTACTACCCAGACTCTTATATTGAAAATGCTTTCAAATATTAAAAGTGAAGAGAAATTCCAAAGGGATTTTAAAACCTAAATCCACGCGAACCAAATCGCGGGCATTATCTAGTTAAATGTAAAATGAAAAGCTTGGAAACAGAGTTGAATAACTAATAATTTTTAACCCCCGAGCCAAAAAGAGGGGTGTTATAAGTTTGATGTGTGTATCTGTGTATCTGTCTGTGGCATCGTAGCTCCTAAACAAATGAACCGATTTTAATTTAGTTTTTTTGTTTGAAAGGTGGCTTGATCGAGAGTGTTCTTAGCTATAATCCAAGAAAATCGGTTCAGCCGTTTGAAAGTTATCAGCTCTTTTCTACTTACTGTAACCTTCACTTGTCAGGAGTGTTATAAATTTTTAATTTACACTTGTAAGCTTATTTCGTGGTTTAGCGAGATATTATAATTTAGTTAACTGGTAGGGTACATACCATGGGCGTATTCTACAACCAGGAACAGAACTCTGGATTATATGTATAGGTATTATATTATTATGTATAGGTACCGAGATTAGTGCGTGAAGTGATTGAAACTCGCAAACACCAGAATTTTAAGAGAATGTCTTTTAGCTAGCAAGCATGTGAAATGGAATGCAGTGGTATAATTATGTAAACCAGTGAGTGTATTTTGCCGGACTGCTCGTGAAGTTCCAGCGAAAAGAACAAGAAAGCGGCTGGATCGATGTTGCCCATGGCAGCTCGAAATTCATCTCTCGCAGCACAGCCCGTCCCATCGTGACTATCTGGGTCGAAATATCAATAAATAAAATCATTAACATGGCTCTCTCCGTCACTCGTTTCATACAATCGTAGTTCCAATTTCATTTGAATATTAAGCAACCAAAGTCCATGAAATTTTGCAGACATATTCTAGAAATTAATATCTGTGTCTGTGGTGTTTTAGATTTTTCTAAAAATATGTAGTTTACCATATATATACGATTGTATGAAACGAGTGACGGAGAGAGCCCTCTTAATCGTGGTATGCACCCGTTATCTACATTATAAGAATTAAATAATATTGAAAACGGACGAATAAAAGTGCAATCACGTAAACAATAGATAAATAATACGAAAATAACAGGCAAAATCGCAAATGGCACTGATTTTATAAAATACCTACAGCGTTCATTCATAAAGTAGTTACATGCGAGTAATTCACGCGAGTGCATCGTGGGATTCGCGATAAAAATTGCAGCTTTTATAAACAATGAATGGTACAAATAAGTGTTAGGACTTGATCGGATTAGCTACTTTTTGTTGAGCAACTTTTTGACTGCCATTTTGTTTCGTAACACCAATTTAGTTATTTGAAACTCTACGATGTAGTTTTTTGCTTTTTACAGTATTGTTTTAGAGTATTCGCATCTTTTTCTTACCAATATAATAAGAGAAAGATAGACAAACCTAATTTAATTTAGAACTGTCAAACTTCGTGATTTTAGGTAGCAGTCGCGAGCCTATTGTTTGAATCTGTAGAGTGCACTAAAATTTAGGGTCTTTAAATTTAAAATTCATTTTCCGTCCTTTTTTAGCAATATTAAAAAGTAAAAGATGCATTTATACTCTTAAAGTTGCGATAAGGAGAGAGCTGTGATTGGAGTTGCTCTACATGATCAAATCAGAAATGAGGAAATCCATAGGAGAACCAGAATAACACACATAGCTATATGAGTTGTGAAACTGAAGCGGTAATGGGCACTGGGCAGGGCTTACAATTTGAAAAACCGAGAGGTTGGGGTCCCAATGCCGGAAGGGCAGTCTCACATCGGAAAGCGCAGAGTTGGAGGACTGTGAGACTTGATGGACGGATGACATCAAATGAGTAGAGCCGCTGCATGGCGGCGGCGCAAGACCGTGGCATGTGGAAGTTCTTACAAGAAACCTATGTCCAGTAGTGGACGTCAATTAATGATGAGCATGATGATGGTACAATTCCTATAAGATGTATACCAACTTTGTATTGACATTTGTCGCTAGTGTGACCTTCCTCTAAGTAGATGAATTGTTAGCGGCCAGGGTGCGTGAGCGCCTCGACGCCATTGTGACGTCACATCCGCTCGCCATTCACAAACGTTTCATTCATAACTCATAAGATTGCGCTCGCGCCTACGTCAAGTAAACGATACTACAATGTAGTAAATAGATAACACTTCTCTATCATAGATCTCTCTCTATACTCTTACGTATTAACCTCTGTATTACGTAATTCTGTAACCTGTCATTTGTGTTTTGTGGTGCAATAAAGTATAAACATTAGACTTGCAACGAATATTCGGTTACTATTCGGTATTCGGCCTATTCGGCTGCTTTTATTATATTCGGCCGGATACCGAATATCTACATATTATTCGGCCGAATACCGAATACTTAAATAATATATTTTGTCATAGAGAAATAATTGGTAAAATGAAAAATTAAAATCGATGGATTACGTATAATATTCATATTTTCATTTCTGTTATAATCATTTAAGTAGTCATTGGTGCATAACACAGGTACATAATCATCTTCTGGATTGGAAAAATGGAGGATTCTATGTATTTGAATTATTGTGGTAATAGAGCAACAGCGGGCGCGCGGGCGAGTAGGTACATTAGAACAAAACAAAGGAGCGCGAAACAATCACGTCTGTACAAGTTTTTGGCGCTAAAATCCAGCCGAATACTTTTGCCTAATATTCGGCTATTCGGTCAGGGGCCTCGCCGAATATTCGGTATTCGGTATACTGCCGAATATACTATTCGTTGCAAGTCTAATAAACATACATACATATTAATTATACTTTGTAGTAAAATAGACTGTGGATACCACGCTATTCTTTTCAAACTACAAACTTACTACAAAGCTCAGAGCAATTTTTAACCCCCGACCCAAAAAGAGGGGTGTTATAAGTTTGACGTGTGTATCTGTGTATACTGTGGCATCGTAGCTCCTAAAGTAATGAACCGATTTTAATTTAGTTTTTCTTGTTTGAAAGGTGGCTTGATTGAGAGTGTTCTTAGCTATAATAATCCAAGAAAATCGGTTCAGTCGTTTGAATGTTATCAGCTCTTTTCTAGTTACTGTAACCTTCACTTGTCGGGGGTGTTATAAATTTTTAATTCACACTTGTGTTTGAAGAAATTAGGTACTAGTAGGTAGGTACCTACCTACTAGTATAAAACTCGTTGTTTAAATAAGCAAAAAAATAATTGTAAAGGGATTGTAGATTTTTATAAAACCTAAATTCATGCGGAATCAAGGGGAAAAGCGAATTTCAGAGTAAATAACGTACCTATTGAAGTATTGAACCAAATATAAACTAAGTAGGTAGTGTGTCTGATTAGTTATCTAATCATGCGTACTGCGTAGACCGTGCTAGGTAAGTACGTACCTACTTAATAATGTATGTTGTATTACGTAATTGTTAGTAGATATAATAGTTATTACATAATTAGATAATTGATATAACAAGTCGTACGAAATAAAACAGGTTCGTTAATAGTAATAAGAATGAGAAGATTTTGGTCGATGGATTTGGTTGGTGGATTGATAGACTTCACACACTTTTGCGAATATTATAGCCCAGTCATTTGGAAGTTTTAGATTGAAAGTTTTCCGGGAGTTTTGCAAATTGGTGGTTTTATAGATTTCGACGTGCTCTTTCCGAATTTTCATTTTGCTACCTCGTATCTTTGCCGCTTGCGCCGCCATTTTGGAAAATGCAGAATTTCATGGACTTTGATTGTTTAATGTTCAAGTGAAATTGAGTCTACGATTGTATGGAGTAAGTGATGGAGAGAGCCCTGTTAACCACTCAGACTTTAACAAAACTCTTCTCATTCTAAAACGAGATCCGTATTCAGTAATGAACCGTTGCGATGTTGATAAATAGACCCGTATACAATTATTTTGGAAATCCACGTATCTTTCATACTTCAACTTTAAGGTACCTATAAAGTTAGATATCTAATAACTTTATATTAATAAAACATATACCATTAATTAGATGAATAATAATAAATAAATCGATTAAATAGACGCGCAAAATAAAACAGGTTCAGAATAATAATAATAGTTGTCGTGCCGGAATTTCCGAAAATGTCGGATGATTGAATAAGCTCGCTGATAGTGATACGTCGCGTCATTGAGATGATATATTTAGATATAGAGAAGCAATCCTCTTACACCATGCGTCAGACAAGCGACTTGGCTAGCACCTAAAGGATGTTTAATAGAAGCAGGTCTTTTGGGTTTAGCAAGTGACGTCTCCGAATTAAGTATCTATGCTTTTACTCATGTTGTATACATGGCCAGTTGTATGCCAGTCGGATAAGGGTACATAATTTTGACTGAAAAGACTGAGCAAAAGTCATTGTGCATTTTATGTTTTCGTGATCAGGTAAAATTGCATTTTGTATTTGCATTTTTTTTATAAAGAATATTAGCCGTGCTAATCATGACTAATACTCCCCTTTCCCCTCCAACTAAGCGTAAAGCTTGTGCCAGGAGTGGGTACGACAATAGTGCAACGGGTGGGGTTTGAACCGCCGACCTTCCGGGATTCAGTCCGCTCCTCAACCGTTGAGCTATCGAGGCTCTAAAAATACTCTAAAGTTAACAAACCCTGACTTATGCAAACCATTTATAAAATAAGAAAACACAAAAACTTAATCACCTAACATTGGCATTGCGCGCTCTAGTAGGTAATAGATATATGACATCTCTCTGCCTCGAGTGTTCACATTGACCTTGCCGCCATTCACCGATATTCGTGCCAGCGTGTCAGCTGATAACCCGATCCGGGGTCGAAAGCGTACAGATAACCAAATAATATACACACATTCGGAAAAAAGTTTGGACATAATTAGGACAAAGATAAACTGAACAATGTAACGTGTGCAATGCATTTAGACTTCTGGGCCCTTTTTCATGAAACCTTATAGACAAAGTTGCTTAGAAGCAACTGGATGAGTTTTAAAGATAGTATAGTGTACTGTAAATTTTTATAATTTGAAAAGGGCATCTACTGAGTTTTTCCTAGCTCTTCTCAGTAGAACTGCTTTCTGAACAGGCAGTGGTAGAGTCACAGACATAACATAAGAAACACTAGTAGGGTCTTGGACTGTAATAATACAATGATGTGATGTTAATATACCTAACATCACATCATTTTATTATTACAGTTCATGAGGCTAGAATTCATTATTAAATAGAATAATTAAAAAAAATAGATTATTCAAAATATTTGACATTATTAATTATAAACGTCACGCTGTACGGAAGGCGATTACTGACGTCACAAATATTTTTAAATTTTTTGAAATAAAAATATTTTCCCCCAGAAAGTACTATTTTTATAACACACGACCCAAAAAGAGGGCTGTTATAAGTTTGACGTGTGTATCTGTGTATCTTTGTATCTATCTATGTATCTGTCTGTGGCATCGTAGCTCCTAAACCGACCGATTTTAATTTAGTTTTTTTTTGTTTGAAAGGTGGCTTGATCGAGTGTTCTTAGCTATAATCGAAAAAATCGGTTCAGCCGTTTGAAAGTTATCAGCTCTTTTCTAGTTTTCTTATAGAGGTTTTTGTGTTGGGGATTTTTTAAATTTTAAGTTATGTAAGTACATTTTAAAGCTATTCGCTATGGTACCATAGGTATGTTAGTTATCACATGTCGAAGGCGAGGGAGGCGTCGAGGATTCCGCCCGTATCTCAAGATAAGTGAGAGCAATTCGATGTTAAACGTAAAACAGGCCTTCACTCGTAATTCACGAGTAAAGTGCGCGATCCCATGAACTTGTTCCTTTGTTGGAGCTTTTTAGAGTTCCGTGGAAACATTTCTTAGGTTCCATGATCGGAATTGGTGCCTTCTAGGATAAAACCGCGCTTAACTGAACGTGGAATGAGTTTATTTACAATTTACTTTTACAATTACTATTTATTACCCACTATATCTTATATGCGAAAAAGTGTTTGGTTCTTGGTTTGCTGGTTTATTGATTTGTCCTTCAATCACGTCGCAACGGAGTAATGGATTGTCGCGACTTTTTGCATGGTTATAACTTATAGCTGTTAAAGACTTGGAGAGAGAGATACTTTTCATCCCGAAAAATCAAAAAGGTCCCACGGGATTTTTAAAAACCTATACCCACGTGGATAAAGCCGCGGGATTTTTGAAAAATTCTCAAAGTATTTTTAAGAATTTTTCAAATGTTCAATTTTAATTGAGGAAAGCACATACTAACACCATGTTTCGAATTGCATCACACTTCACACTAATATTATAAAGGCGAAAGTTTGTATGTGTGTGTGTGTGTATATTTGTTACTCCTTCACGCAAAAACCACTGGACGGATTTGGCTGAAATTCAGAATGGAGATAGATAATATCCTGGATTAGCACATAGGCTACATTTTATCCCGGAAAATCCAAGAGTTCCCATGGGATTTCGAAAAACCTAATTCTACACGGACGAAGTCGCGGGCGTCAGCTAGTAAGGGAATAAATTTTTCCATGTGGACGTTTTCGTCTCATTTCACTCAGTAAATATAATATAATCATCGTAAATCTTCGTTCTAGGATAGAATAGATTTTTATTCAAATAAACTTTTACAAGTGCTTTTGAATCGTCAAATAATTTATCACTGGTTCGGAACGCCGTTCCTACCGAGAAGAACCAGCAGTTCCGAAATCGAAAATAATTAATGAGAGGTGTTAAACTCCAAATTAGCTCGCTTTTATCTCAGATTCCATCATTTATAACCACAAGGTGAGATTGCAATAGTGCCTAGGCTCTTTAACGAATTTCTTAGGCTTCGGAAAACGAAATTCAAGATCTAAGGTGCAACCACCAAATAAGTACTACGGCTATTTCGGATCGAAAATTCTTGGATTCACATCTCCTGCAGTTCGTAAAGAACCTAACTTGTCATGGAATATAATTCCGAAACTAAATAGGTACGTTTAGTTTTATACAATACCTGAATTGAATAGTGAATACGATATTATAACCTGAATACATATTACTAGTGACACAATTAATAAAATAGGTACAATCGTATGTAACACTGACCTCGTTTCCCTGTTTTAACATATTATATATGTCAATACCATACCTGTTGCTATGTACATTATTGCTTAAATATACGTTTTATATCAACAAAAAAATTGAAATTATTGACACATGTTAAACCTACAAAATATATATTGGAACAGGTGTATGCAGAATGGTTTTGGAAGTACCAAGTCAGTAAACCAATATAAGCGCCATCCAAGTACTGTATGTACCTAGCAGGTTTAAATATTTGCTGTCTTTTTAACCCCCGACCCAAAAAGAGGGGTGTTATAAGTTTGACGTGTGTATCTGTGTGTCTGTGTATCTGTGTATCTGTCTGTAGCATCGTAGCGCCTAAACGAATGAACCGATTTTAATTTAGTTTTTTTTTGTTTGAAAGGTGGCTTGATCGAGAGTGTTCTTAGCTATAATCCAAAAAAATTGGTTCAGCCGTTTAAAAGTGATAACTTTTAAACGGCTGAACCAATTTTTTCTAGTTTCCTTGCTCTAGCTCTTTTCTAGTTTTCTTGTAGAAAAGAAGGTTAGATAACCGTTAGGTTCATAATATTATGTCAATTGACAAATGTCAAGCTGTCAAGATGGACGTTACCTAGATAAATAATTATTTATTTGAAAATGATGTTTTGGAAAACTCAGATACTTTGGATCGTAGGTGCTGAATAGTCCAAGAAAATCGGTTCAGCCGTTTGAAAGTTATCAGCTCTTTTCTAGTTACTGTAACCCTTGTCGGGGGTGTTATAAATTTTTAATTTACACTTGTATAGATTTTGTGAGTAATTTTCATAATCACTACTACTTCCCTTGTACGAATATCGCAATCGCATCTACTCGTACAAGAGGTCCAAACGGCAGTGGAAGGAGTGTCTGCGCTTGGGTACTGTACTCTCCTACTATACGGGAAGCGCAAGATTGACTGACGAAATAGCGCAGTGGAACAGATACCCTTGCCATCCACTCCTCACTTCGCGTCACCAAACATGTCACTGCGTGGGATTAAAACAGAACACTAAGAATCACAGTTATTTTTAACTTACACCAATAAGGTGAATTCGAAGTACCTAAGGTGAAATTCATGACAATGAAACACCAAATTACTTTAAATTTCATGTACCTACTAGACTCGTAAGTCGTACACCAATAACTATACTATAAGATGAAATCGAAGTATTCATTACAATGTTGAATTCATGACAATCAAAAGGAAAATTACTTAGTTCCATACGTAGTTGTACGCCAACTATACCCTCAGGTGAAATCGAAGCACCTAAGATGAAATTCATGAGAAGAAAAATCAAAGTCTAAAAAATCAAAGTCTAATGCCAACTATACTTTATTTAATAACATCTAAGTACCTCAGGAGAAATTCAATTAAAAAAAATTAGGCACTTATAGTTTCATATACACAAAAAACTTATTTCTTTGAAAAGATAATGAAGTATATAAATTTGTTTCAATTTATTTAATGATAAAAACGCTACGTTGTAGCATCTGTTGCTAGTTTGAGTTGCTTAAAGTTTCAATGATAAAAACGATACGGCATTAATGATATGACATCGTAACAGCTGTTGCTAGGCGCTGTAATCTCGTGGAATTCGTGACGCGTCGAGATCATTGGGTCAGTGTGACAGTACGAGACTATTATTATTGTTACTATCTACTATTTTCGCTAGTCAGACTCCAAACACAAACTCAAATCATGTTTATCTATTCGAATTGGTCACCATTGTACACTTTTTGATTATCAATTGAGGAATTTGTGAGATAATGATGGATAATAATTGGTTATAATTAATTACGTAAACTTAAAACCAAAGCTACGAGGGTTCCGAGTGCGCCCTGGTCGGAGAAGAAGCCCATAACAAGCTCAGATATTTTTATTATCATTATTTCACAGTACCTATCACTTAAACTTATTAGAACTGTTATGGTAACTAACAAGCTTGCTATCAATTCGTCCAAGTTTTTATTATATTGTAATAAGATTTTCAGTCGAAGTAGAAATTTTCTGGTCGAGTTTTCTTAGGTTAGTCTAATATTTTACTAGCTTTTAGGTACTCTCAACTTTTTCCACGTGGATTTAGGTTCCTAAAGACACCGTCAGAATTTCTCAAATTCCTTTTGTAGTGGAGATCTTACGTTGTAAAGGGAACCTACATGGAAAGTTTGAGGTCCCTAGATCCAGCGCTTGACGGACACAGTGTTAACTCGCATCCTGAGAAGGACAAAGAATATATTTTCTCAAATAAATAAATAAAATAAATATAAGTTTATTTATCTCAATAAAATAATAAAAATAATATTACAATTTATGAACTACTAAACTTAAAATTAGAAAATACAAAGAACAATGTTTTGTGTGAGAGCTAAAACTATCCGGAAAAATCTAAGATTTCCCACAGAACCAAAAAAATCTAAATCCAGGCGGAGGAAGTTGCTGTGATCAGCAAGTTGCAAATAAAAATATTCTTATTTCCTATACTTATAGGATTTGTGAAAGGCACCCGCCATAATCAGAAATCACAATTCACGCCGCGCCGTCCGTCACACATACGTAATTATTGTAACATGTTAATAAGCCATTGTTTGTTTGTTTGTCATAAATCGTCGACGTGCGCAATTAGCCGGCGCTAGGTGTTCCCACGCGTATTCGTATTTGTATTCGTATTTATAATGGGCCGTATTCCACGCGCGTCTAGTGGGACAGACTGCAAAAAAAAATATTTATCATATCACTATTCATTATTATAAGTGAAGAAAGTGTTTTTGTTTGTTGGTTCGTCGTTTAATCACGCCGCGATTGTGCAACGGATCGATTAATCTTTTTGCATGGATGTAGTTAAAGACTTGGAGAGTCATAGGCTACTTTTAATTTCGGACAATCAAAGAGTTTCCGCGGGATTTTTGCATGCATCTGATAAAAGCGTAAGATTTAGATCTAGACTTTAGAAAAAACCGGCCATGTGCGAGTCAGGCTCGCGCACCGAGGGTTCCGTACTCGGGTATTTTTTCTGAAATTTTGCACAATAAATCAAAAACTGTTATAGATAAAAATCTGTTTTAGAATATACAGGTAAAGCTCTTTCATATTATACCCCACTTTGTATAGGTATCTTACTTTGAAAATTGACAATACTAATTATTTGTTCATGAACACTTTTTTTTGTAAAAGTGGCCACAAAGTTTACTTGTGCTATAAGACTTACCTACCTGCCTTTCATGATTCTAGGTCAACGGGAAGTACCTTATAGTTCATTTTGACAGACGGTCAGACAGACAACGAAGTGATCCTATAAGGGTTTCTTTTTTACTTTTGAGATATGGAACCCCAAAAAATTGGTGCCTATTCATTCTTGAACACGCATCTAATAAAAGGTAATACTTCGAGTATGTTTAGTGTAGCAGTTTAAAAAAAACTACAACTTGAATGAATAAAGTTCATATTATTTTACTGACGCTACCGTATCACGATTTCATTCAGTAATCACACCAACCAATCATACGTCGTTACGTCCTAAGATTTATAAACTCAAATATTGTAATATAAATTAAATCTATATTTGGACATGTAGTTAATAAAAGAAGTCGGTTAAAATAGTTGACGGCTAGTATGTCGCCTAATCGAAACTAGAATGATTTACTAATATTATAAATGTGAAAGTCTGTCTGTTACCTTTTTACGGCCCATCCTTTGTTTTTTGGAAAACTTTATTGCACACACAAATATTTATCTACAGAAAACATTAGAAAAAACTATATTAGACGGTGCAAAGGTGGCCTTTTTGTTACAATTTTTTTTTGTTGCAATAATCATAATCATTTATTTGCTCATATGTAGGTTAGCATAGATTTTACAGTTTATTTTAATGTCACTACACTTGCCATGTAATGGCGTGCAAATATGTTACATAAGCAATGTAAGCTACAAAATTTACTAAATTGCATTGAATATACTCAAAATACACACACATTACACTACACATTACAGTCATACATAGAAATAGTTAGTCAATGTTCAAATATATAAGGTTCAAAAACTAAATAGGTACTGCTATTGAAAAACTCACTGACAATCAGATTTTTTTTTAATATAAAGTGTCAAATGAATGCCTTGTCAAACTCTATTTGAATTAATAATTATTATTCGTCTATAAATATAATATTATGTATATCTAGGTTACACAAGTACATATGAGCGAATCAGTCATATCCAAGGCCTTATCATACACTTAAAAGATAAGATAAAACGGCTTGTATGCAGCGTTCGGTATTTTCGACCGTGTAGACATCGGCGCCGTGGCTTAGTTGGTTAAAGCGCCTGTCTAGTAAACAGGAGATCACGAGTTCGAATCTCGTCGGGGCCTTAAGTTGTATAAATTTTTAGTTTTTTTTAATTTATTTTTTTTCAAAAACTTTTATTTTTTCATACATAAAGTGTAATTTTAAATTTATTTCTTTTTTCTTTTATTTACAGACTTTTACATTTCTGTATGCCAGCGCTTAAATATTTAGTCGGGAGGATTTTTTAATGTATGGGGTTTTCTCGAACCACATATTAAGTGTATTTTTGGATGATGTATCTATATTTTTTATTTGAAAAATTTTAGTTGGATACTCTAAATTGTATAATGTGTTTTTTGTTATTTAGTACCTGAGTATTTCATTATTTTTTTTCACGAACGGCGTGTCTAAATATTATAATTTAAATTTAAAAAATATCTCAACCATTTCTAAAAAATTTGCAAAGTAAGCCTTAAAAAAATATGATGACTTCATATTCATCTCATTTGTATAAAATCTTTATACAAAGATGATTATCAAAAAAATTTACAACACAATTATCACATCACGTAATTCACGTATGAAACAACGTGTAAGTACTTAATATTATAATTTATTTACTCTAGTTTTGAATAACTTATCATTTTATCAGTAAAACAGCCCAATTATGAGGCCTTTTAAATCTTTTCGGAAGACGGAGCGTAAAAATTAAAACTGGCAAACATGCCACCCTCGGTATGTTTGAAAACAATAAAACGGACTTCTTAAACCGCTAATGAGGAAAATTCCTTCCTGTTAGGCTTTTAGGGTTCCGTAATTTTAAGTCTGTGGGACTTTTGAAGCTGTGAAATGCTCTTTTTTTTAATCTTATTTTATTCGTAATAATTTAACCTGTCTTTTACATTTTGTGACTCGCCAAGCTGGTGGGCCTGTTTGTTGGCGAGGTGGCGCTCTTAATTTTATGTACTTTTATCCATTACACCTTAATCTATACTTATAATAAACTATACTAAATATTTACTTAAACCTACTTACTTTACTAAAGAAATACAAATGAGCACATTATTACAAAAATCATAAGAGAAAACCCAAAAACACTATTAGTAATTATGAAGCAGCATGATACTGAGTTAGGAAGTCCCTATGTAGGGGTTCCTTTAACCTCTTCTTAAGGACTCCTATGGAAGGACTCTCTAAGGAAGTCTATGTGTGATCGGAGATATCTCGTACGGATAAAAGAGTTAGGAGAACATGTTTTATTTTACTTCTTTTTATGGTGCGGTCTAGTATTTCGTATGGTATGTAGTCTATGGATACCGCGCTCTCCAAAAGGCCTAGGCGCATGCATAAAATACTGACCGATGAATGGATGGATGAGTGATGCCATCTTGTTTTGTATGTTGGCAATCATTAAGACAAGATTGGCTTATTTGGAAGAATCGTATACTTCTCATACCATTTGCGTTTTTTACGCAGATTATAAACTAAGACAGAATACCACTTCTGCCTTAGTTTATAATCTACGTAGTCTATAATATGAGATGGCCAAAACTCTAGTAGATAAACAGTGGAACATAAGTAAAAAATTGTTAAAATCTTTCACTTTAAATAATTTATTTATTTCTTCTCGTTGCTTTCCAAAGGATACGAAGAAAAAGGAAACATGTTTAAAAACAAAAGGTGACCTTGACAGACTTAGAACCATGAAATTTGGCAGGTAGGTAGGGTCTTATAGCATAAGTAAAGGAATAAATCCGAAAACCGTGAATTTGTGGTTACATCACCGACAAAAAAATTAAACGTGTTTCAATTTTCAAAGAATTCTATACCAAGTGGGATATCACATGAAAGGGCTTTATCTGTACATTCTAAAACAGATTTTTATTTATTTTTATGCATAATAATTTTGTTAAAAAATATCGGGAAAAATACCCGAGTACGGAACCCTCGGTGCGCGAGTCTGACTCACACTTGGCCAGTTTTTTTATTATTATAATTAAAGATGATTATGTAAATTCGTAAACGCTCGGGCAGGTTCGGATGTTCCACCTAGACACTCAAAGTTGCAGGTGTAGTGGTGAACTTGGCCAGTCCGGTGAACTTTACAATCTATTTAGATTTCCTTTACAGATTATGAGTGACGCTTATTAAACATTCTGTTTATTTTTATACCGTCCGCCGTTTTGGGCTTGTATCTATTTGAATATTTCGTTGATACGGATTATACAAGGTACTAAATAATGTCTGTAACGTCCATGTAAGCTGAGGTTAGGACCGATTTGTAGATGTACTTACCAAAAAAGCAATGAGTTATGAGCACTTACAGAATTCCTTTAAAACTCGAATGTGACAACCCTGCAAACGGCTGATTGCGGAAATTAACTTGTAAAAACCTTCTGTGAACTCGAAAGACCGTTTGAAATATTTGTCAAGTAGCAGAGGTAACAATAATATTGAACTGACTATTTGGTACTCACCTCATTTGTGTTTATATTATTTATCAAACATGCTGTATATATTATAACAAGTGTGAATTAAAAATTTATAGCACTTTATCCTGACAAGTGAAGGTTACAGTAACTAGAAAAGAACTGATAACTTTCAAACGGCTGAACCGATTTTCTTGGATGATAGCTAAGAACACTTTTGATCAAGCCACCTTTCTAACGAAAAAAACTAAATTGAAATTGGTTCATTAGTTTAGGAGCTACGATGCCACAGACAGATACACACGTCAAACTTATAACACCCCTCTTTTTGGGTCGGGGGTTAATAAATAATATACATTTTTAAACCCGTGTCACTTTACTGGTTATCATAATGAACCCATCTTAGATGGCTCACTGAATTATGCAAGGATCATCTCTCAGAAGAAGAAGGGTTTGAACCACAGTCTATTGCTGGCCAAGTGCGGATTGGCAGACTAAATATTTATCTGTATTTATCGTTTTTAATTAAAGGTTTAAAAAAATACAGTATATTAAAAAGTCGTTATAATATTATGGAAAGTTGAACCTGTAGGTACATCAGATAGTGCACAAAAAGTAGTCTTATCAAGGAATATCGACTTGTGCAAAAACAAGGGGCGTGTTTCCATTGTACAATGACAGTCACTCCAAATGACAAGGTTGCATGGAAACGTTCGTCTTTGCAACCAGCAGCCCACAAGGTAGTGTAATAGTTACATGGCTTATGCATTGCATATTTAAGTACATATTATAGTATTTTGTTTTTTAAAAAAGAGCAACTAGATACTGAATTTCTTGCCGGCTCTTCTCAGTAGAATTTTCATTCCGAACAGATTGTCTGTCTATATGGCAAGACCTATGGAATATCCATAAGGTATTTACTTCCCGTTGACCTAGATTCATGAAAGGCAGGTAACAAATGACAAGTGAAGGGAAAAATCCGAAAATCGTGAATTTGTGGTTCCATCACAAAAAAAAAGTGTTATTTCTTGTACGATGGTACGGACTCGCACTTGACCGGTTTTTATGAGACAAAACGTCTTTGAATATCCTGCGCCGTGCCGTGACGTAGCGTGCAATGGAAAAACGTCCAATACAGGAATGCAATGACGCCTAGTTAATTTAAATCAGTCAAAATCGAATTGACTGGTTTACTGTACTTACAGTTATATTATGACGGTGGAAAGTAAACAAACCAGTATACATATACACGAAAACAAGCTATCTACTTATGGTTTAATTTTTAGGGTTCCGTACTCGAAAGGTTCCAGATCTTTTCACTAAGCCTCCGTTGTCCCGTCTGTCTTTCCGTCCGTCAGTCCGTCTGTCTGACAGTGTACCTATCTCATGAATCGTGATAGGTAGAGTTCAAATGTTCACTGAGTACCTGTGTATTTCTAGTGCGGCTATAACAACAAATGACAAAGTAATCGAGAAGGCGGACTTCAAAATGACTGCCATGCAAAAAAGAAATAAAAAATAGGTACGTAGTATATATTTTGTACGATGCTACGGAACACTTCGTGTGCGGGTCTGACTCGCACTTGACCGTTTTTTTTCGGCTTTGTTTCCGAAGATTATTATTATTAAGTGAATGTGAGACCTTGCTTATAGGAACTTATTACTCAAGGACCTAGATGCATGTTTTTTTTTTTGATGGTAAATCGTTTTTAAGGCTGTTTTACGCCAGAGCGACAACATGCGACATACTACGATATGACAGTCTGCTGAGGATTCTCGCTACATTTAAAATTATTGTAACATGCAGCCCTCTGGCATGCCTCAATGGCGCACTTAGTTGCTCTGGCGTAAAGGCGTTTTTTTTTTGGGGGGGTTTGTTCAAAGATGACTATGTCACCTCCATAGGTTGAACAATTACAATAAAAGCCAGAAGAAGCCACATAAAAACAAACCATACCTTCACAATATTAACACATTTTTAACCGACTTCCAAAAAAGGAGGAGGTTCTCAATTCGTCGGAATCTTTTTTTTTTATGTATGTTCCCCGATTACTCGAAGACCCCTGCACCGATTTGGAAATATATTTTTTTTATTTGAAAGGGTATACTGTGCAGGTGGTCCCATATAAAGTTGGTGAAGATCTGATGAATATCTCCGGAGATGGAGAACAGAACTCCTCAATGGATAAGAGCAAATTGCTCGCGATCATAAGATAAGATAAGATAAGATAATTTATTTGCGAGAAAGTGGTACAATAAGATGGAAATTTATGATTACAGTCCTTAACTTTCTACTAAATTATTAGTGTGCAAATATTTAAGATAACAAAATTAATTTAAATTAATGTCAAACAGAATTAAGAGTCAAGTGCATTATTTCAAATTTCATTAATTATATATATAGTCAAGTGCATTATTTCAAATTTCATTAATTATAGATATTACAATAGAAAAAGACAAAACAAAGTGACAAAATATTAAACTATGTTATTGATGTCATCCTCAAAAAACTCATTTACCGAGTAATAGCACCTATTCAACAAGGTTTTGAAGAGTTTAGATTTAAAATGGCTTATATTGAGTTTTTTAAAACGTTCCGGTAGCTTATTGTACACTCGTATGGCCATGCAGTATACGTTTTTTTGATATAAATTAATTCTTTGTCTAGGCACTACAAGTTTATTTTGAAATCTATTCGACCTTGATATTGTGTCATCCATACTCGGAAAATAATTTCTGTGTTTATGTACGAAAACAGAGACTTCGAGTATATAGAGGCACGGGAGAGGTAATACTTTGCAGCTTTTAAAAAGTGGCTTACAAGTTTGTAGGGGTTCTGCTCCATATATAGCTCTAATACATTTTTTCTGAACCCGAAAAGCTCTTATAACATCTACGGAATTGCCCCATAAGATGAGACCGTAACGTAGAAGAGAGGAAACATAGCCATGATATGCGCATAGAGCTGCTTCTTTGGATGTCACTCTCTTAAGTTTGTATAAAGCGTACACAAATCGATCTAATTTTTTACAAAGAGTGTCTACATGAAGTTTCCAATTTAGAAATTTATCCATTACCACACCAAGGAATACAGTTTGATCTACATGCTCAATATTTAAATTATTACACGTGACTTTAATATTTATGGGAGTACTGTTGTATGTTTGAAACTGTATATATTTCGTCTTATTAACATTTATTGATAAATTATTTTGGTTCATCCACTGAACGATATTATCCAGACTTTCATTAATTTCCTGTTCAAAGCTTTCTTTATTTTTACATTGTATTATGAGAGTCGTATCATCAGCATATTGTACACATTTGCACTCCACAGAGTCAGGGAGGTCATTTGCGTACAAAAGGAATAATAGTGGTCCCAAGATACTACCTTGCGGTACTCCACATTTATTTATTTTATAATTAGATGAATATAATAGTTTTGTATTACCACAGATTTTGTTTATTTGAACACACTGATGTCTATCATTTAAGTAGCTTTGTAGCCATTGGTGTGCATTTCCCCGTATTCCATAATTTAGCAGTTTATTTAAAAGTATTTTGTGACTAACGAGATCAAACGCTTTAGACATATCGAGGAAAATGCATGCCACAGGGATCTTCCTGTTTAAACTCTCAGTTATTAGTTTTGTCAGGGTAAAACAAGCTAATGATGTAGAGCTGTTCTTTAAGAATCCAAATTGTTCGGGTTTTAGTATTTCATGTTTTGAGACAAATTGGTATATTCTTTTGTACATTACTTTTTCAAATACTTTAGCTATGATAGGTATAATAGTTATTGGCCTGTAATTATTAGGGTCTTTTGTCGACCCTTTTTTATGTATTGGCTTTATCACTGAGTATTTAAGTCGTGTTGGAAATTCTCCTTGTAAAAAAGACAAGTTTATTATGTGACTCAGAGGTCGCGACAAATGTTTGGAACAGAGTTTGATTACTTTTGTATTTATTTCATCATAACCAGTAGAATTAGTGTTATTTAGCTGCATAATAATTTTACGTATCAGTGTAATAGCTTAGTAAACAGTAGGGTTTTAACTGGGCATAGCATATTATAGTACAGTGGGGCCACTAAAAATTGTGAAATAAAAAATTTTTCAAAAGAAAAATAAAACCGACTTCAAAAACCACAAACACTAAAAAGTAAAAAATAACTTTTGTTTAGCTACACGTGTAATGTACCTAGGCATGAAGTCGGGCGAGCTTCACTCTTGGATTTCTAATTTGTTTTAATATGCTCGCTCGACTTCACACCTAGGTACATTCACGTGTAGCTAAACAAAAGTTTTTTTTTTTTACTTTTTACTTTTTAGTGTTTGTGGTTTTTGAAGTCGGTTTTATTTTTCTTTTTAATAGCGTAAATTTTAAAAAGGCGTATTTATACATAATGCCTGCATTTTTAACAATAACACCTATATAATTCATTTTCCGGATATAGATGCTTACAGAATTAAGTCATAAAAATATTACTTAATAAAGTATAGGGGGTTGTGTGTGTGTGTGTGTGGGTTTGTTCTTTGCTCACGCTAACATGGCAGCGTCTGTAATGTGCCTATATTATGTCTGTGTATAGCTGTTATCAATGAAAGACATCGCGATTCGCGCCTCCGCTCTGTCGGTGTGCGATGTGACTAAGATTTTTTTCTGTGTGTATATTCTCTATTTATGTACTAATGTTCAACGATTGTAATCGATAGCACAAGAAAAGGGTAAACAGGCAGATAATGGACGGGGGTTGAAGGGTGGCTTTGTTGGTATTTATATTTATTCTCCCTTCTATCTATCGGCAGAAAGAAAGCCATTCTATTTTTAACCGACTTCAAGAAAAGGAGTTTCTCAGATACCAAGTAAAGCTTGTCCGCCCGAGTTTGCTTACCTATGAATAAAACTTCCTCGTGAAATGTTGTGATGGTGAATCTAAATACTGACTCTAAAAGTTTATGGAAAGACAACAGAATCGACGCCAATATTAGGAATAATCTTGATTTCTTATAACAATTTGTTATTGCTGAAGCTTGAAAATGAAAGATATCGATCAAACTAGTTACTCGTAAACAGTATTTATCTATACTTACATTAAATTTAATGCTCCCCAATCTAACATCTTCGCCATTTTCTCTTCTATCGCCAATTTTACAGCCTCTTCGATTTGCGTACTTGCCTTCGAGGTATCCTTTTATTACCAGAGCACGGGAGAGTAATAATTTTAACTGTCTATGTTTGTGTATGTCCGTTCATCTTTGCCCTCGTAAGTGCCAAAGTATTCATAAGATTTTGATAAGTGCAGTTTGCTCTTTAAAAGCAGCTATGGGTTCAAAATCTATTCAAGCTACTACACTAGAAACCGCCATATTCTGGTAATGCCACCCGCTATGTTAGCTACATAAAGTACAGAAATCTTATGTGGGGCTGAGTGTTTGCTTTTATAATATTCAAACGAATTTTTAGGGTTCCGTACATCAAACGAAATAGGGAATCCATACATATAGGATCACTTTGTTGTCTGTCTGTCCGTCGTGTCTATTAAGAAACCTATAGGGTACTTCCCGTTGAACTAGAATCATGAAATTTGGTAGGTAGGTCTTATAGCACAAGTACAGGAATAAATCTGAAAACCGCAAAGTGGTTACTTCATTCAAAAAAAATTAAAATGTTTTTCAATTTTCGAAGTAAGATAACTATACCAGGTGGGGTATCATATGAAAGGGCTTTACGTATACATTCTAAAACAGATTTTCATTTATTTTTATGTATGATAGTTTTTGATTTATCGTGCAAAATGTCGGAAAAAATACCAGAGTACGGAACCCTCAGTGCGCGAGTCTGACTCGCACTTGGCCGGTTGGTTTTTGGATTTGGCATTACACGTACATAATGAATTCCTTAGCACTGTCAAAGTGCGTGGAAATAACCGGTTGAGCTTTCAGTGGCCCACACGATATTGTAACTTTTATCATTTGAAAAGAGCAACTCCTGAGTTTCTTGCTTGCTCTTCTCTATAGAATCTGCATTCCGAACCGGTGGGAGAGTCACAGACAGAGAGGAGACACCAGTGAAATAAATAAGTTTAGATTAGTCAGCGTGGTTTGAGATTTTTTTTTAATCGTGAGAACTTTTGATTTTCCAGAATAAAAGTTGTCTATATTTATATATGGGATACAAGTTACCTCTGTACCTAACTTCATAATAAAAAAAAGGTAAAAGAACAGGCAGTGGTTAAAGTACATCTACAAGAATCAGAGCACAAATAATCTATTTTAGCGTACCTTTTTAGGGTTCCGTTCCTCAAAAGGAAAAACGGAACCCTTGTAGGATCACTTTGTTGTCTGTCTGTCTGTTTGTCTGTCTGTCTAACCGTCCGTCTGTCTGTTACATCATTAAAAAAAATTATTACCTAAATGTGTTTCAATTTTCAAAATAAAATAACTATACCAAATCGGGTATCATATGAAAGGGCTTTATCTGTACATTCTAATACTTACAGATTTTTTATTTTTATGTAAAAATACCTGTATAGTGATGTGTTGCACTGCACTTTGAATTGGACTGTACTGAGAATACTTTTGATGGTTTTATAAATGTTTTAATAATAAAATAGTAATAAACTGTAGAACAATATAGGCGCTGGTAATTAGGAGGCGGTCGCACCGCGAAAGCACTGTGCCGCGCGCCGGCGCCGCACCGCGAGGCTCCCCGCTCCCGCAGCCCGCCGCCGCGCACGCCTTGTTCAGTGCTATAGCACTAAACAATACCCGAGTACGGAACCCTCAGTGCGCCTTCTGACTCGCACTTGGCCGGTTTTTTTTTCGTGAGGAAAATCCGTCATGGATCCCTGGTCTATAACTGAACCTGACAAATAAACGGTGCCTATCTACCGTAACCACTGACCGCCTATAAAGCAATAGGTTATGAGGAGAATGTCAGTTGAACATTTCCTCAAGATATGAGCAACCTACACCGTGACGATAGTTCCCTTTAACGGACTAGGGTTACCATAGTAAAGTATATTTTTTATACCTACTACAATTTTAAACTTTTGGGTTATACCGACTTTAAGTCTGTTGCTCACTAGGGCGCGAATCGCGGCTGCAAATTAGCATTTTTTCGTGATGCGTGTGAACTCTACTCGATAAATGTATCAAATATACATTTATACAATACTAGCTGACGCATGCGACTTCGCCCGCGTGGATTTAGGTTTTCGAAATCCCGTGGGAACTCTTTGATTTTCCGGGATAAAAAGTAGCCTATGTGCTAATCCAGGATATTATCTATCTCTGTTACAAATTTCAGCCAAATCCGTCCAGTGGAGTAACATACACACACACACACACACACACCAATCCGCACTTGGTTAGCGTGGCGGACAGTGACAGGGAAGCCCCGTTCTCAGTAGTGGGCTCGCGTTGGGTTGATCATGTCTATACGGCTTGTACGTTTTATAGGTCAGTCCATTAAAATCTAAAATTATAGACACCGTATGGGTAAAGACTGACGAAGGGAGGTGACGTGAGAACTGACCAATTACAGGCGTTTGCCCTAATTTAATTACGAACGTATTACATCCACTGTTTCCATTTTAAAGTCCTCGCCAGATAAAACGCGCCACGGCAGCGACAGCCCTGACCAGACATTAAGGCGCTCCGGCCACTTTCATGATTCTAGGTCAGCGGGAAGTACCCTACAGTTTTCTTGACAGACACGACAGACGCATAGATAGACAGACAGACAGACAGACAACAAAGTGATCTTATAAGGGTTCTGATTTTTCTTTTGAGGTACGGAACTCTAAAAATATTCGACTAGCAATGTCACAATCTCAAATACGGTTCTTGGGATTCTCACGCGTTTTGTTCGACCGAGTTTTATTTATTTATTTATTTATTTATTTATTAAGGGACGCTAACAATATACATATTTAACATTTTATATATACTAACTTACAAACTATTACATGACCGATATGTATATCAATAACTAGCGCCCACAACATTTTTGTAGAGCGCCAGTAAACTTTATATTACAATAGACTTAACAGATATAATAGATACATACAAGTAGGTACTTAAATAAAAGGTATATGAAACATAATTACATTATAAGAAATAAAAATAAAATGACTATAGCTAAGTTAAACAAAGGTTAAGTACTAAAAAATACAGTCAGTTAGCTTTGGATAAAATATGGTCGGTGAGTTTTTTTTTGAAGGCAATAGCCGAGTCATGGAATATGTCGATGCCAGGTATCGTTTTAGATAGCTCATTATATTTAGCACACATACGTATAATTGGGGCTTGGTTCCCGAGATGTGATTTAACGAAAGGTATATAGAAGATTTTAGGGGATATACAGCTACGGGTGTTCCTACGCGGAATAGACAAGGATATCCGATTGAGGAGATTACTACATTTAATTTTATTTTGTAATAATTTGTGTAGAAAGCACAAATCAAGTATTTCCCGCCTGCTTCGAAGAGATGTCATTTTAAACTCGGCCAGTCGCTGAATATATGGTTGTCTGTGTGAGATGCCACTGACATGAAAAGCCAAGTGGCGAGTGAAGGCACGTTGTATACTTTCAATGCGTTGAGAATGCACATTATAAGTTGGATTCCAAATAATACTGGCAAATTCAAGACAACTTCTCACTAAGGCATTATATAAAATAATTTTAGTTTTAATTGAGAATCCCTTCGTATTACGTTTTAAAAATCCCAAGAGCTGAGCGGCTTTATTAGTAATATTGTTCACATGTGATCTGAAATTTAACTTTTTATCAATAGTGACTCCTAAGTCTTTAATCTCAGGTAACTCTTGCAACACAACATTACCAATTGAGTAACTAGAGACAAGTGGTTTTTTCTTTCTTGTGTATTTTACATGAAAACATTTGCTAGCATTAAGAGTCATACTATTGACATGACACCACTCAATGATTCTATTAAGATCGTCTTGTATTAACTTTATATCATTTTGCGACTTGATCGGTTTATAAATTTTCAAGTCATCTGCAAACAGGGAACAAGAACAATTTTTCACTTCAGCGGAAATGTCATTAATAAACGCCAGAAACAGCAATGGCCCTAAATGGGAACCTTGAGGTACACCAGATTGAGCTAGGTAACTAATGGATTCGTAACCATTCACAGTGACTGATTGGGATCTCTGCTTTAAGTATGATTCAAACCAATATATGAGGGGGATCCCGATACCGTACTGAGAAAGCTTGTCAACGAGAAGTGAGTGGTCAACTTTGTCGAACGCGTGGCTGAAGTCTGTATATATAGCATCGATCTGCTGGCCACTATCTACTTCTTTTATAAGATCAGATGTAAAATTTGACAAATTAGTTTGCACAGATAATCCGCTTCTAAACCCATGTTGAGAGCTTGTGAGGAAATTATCTAGGTGTCTGGCAAGCGTGGGTTGCACAAGACTTTCAAAAAGTTTAGAAAAGCATGAGAGAATTGAGATAGGGCGGTAATTTTTTATGTCCATCCGATCTCCTTTCTTAAATACTGGAACAATGCGTGCTTTTTTCCATTCTTCTGGGAAGATGCCATCCTCTAGGGATCGATTAAAAATAAGTGTCAAAGGCAAAGCGATTCCTGGCCCGCAACGCTTAAGAAATATAGGAGGAATGCCGTCAGGACCCGCTCCCTTTTGGGGATCTAAAGACTTGATTTGCTTTAGTTTTACAGGTGTCTATCAGGAAAGCATTAATTATTGTAATATTCACCTATCTTTTGTTATCTGTTGTCATTAAAAACAAGGTTTATTATTATAACAGACTCCCAAATAGTCAATTTGAATATTTACACCGTTATTTCCATAATGCCTCGTTTGTTAATTAATGGAGATACTTGTGGAGTTATAAATTTAAAAAAAAACGCCTAAGAAAAGAAAAGAAACGTAATCTACGTTCCATTTACAATAGATTAAATTAAAAAAAATTAAAATAGAGTAGACTGTCTTAACCGGATAAAATATGTTCTTTAGTTCATATTTAATCGTCACGTTGTCTTTATTACGTTAAATAAATATTATAATTCGTCTTTTTTAAGTACAATAAATTTGGACACCCACAAAAGTCAGTAAAACTCTATTGTAGCATGGCAACACTGACTTTGCCCGTGGGCCGGTCATGTCGGCAGTTGTAAATCCATTTTTCATTGCCACAGACGTCTAAACAAAATAAATATTTTCGCGGCAAATAGATCCGGACTGCGGAAAGAAACGCTACATAGATACATCCATAATTTACGCGTATTTGTAGGTCAGTTGCGTCAAAACAAACGGTTTGTTAATACCTATGTATGTCTATTTTTAGGTTCCCTAGCAGAAGGTTGCAAACAGGATCCTATTATTAAGACTCCGCTGTCCGTCCGTCTGTCTCCCAGCGGGCTGTATCTCATGAACCTGTAACAGGTAGAGACTTGAAATTTTCGCAGACTGTGTATTGCTATTGCCGCTGTAACAACAAAATATATTAAAAACCCAAGATGGCGAATTTCTACAAGGCCGCCATGCGAATTAATTTATTTGAAAGTAGTATATACCATAGTATTATACCTCCCTATATAGCCCCAATAGCTCAACCGGTAAAGGAGAGGACTGAAAACCGAAAGGTCGACGGTTCAAACCCCGCCCGTTGCACTATTGTCGTACCTACTCCTAGCACAAGCCTGACGCTTAGTTGGAGAGGAAAGGGGAATATTACACCTACACCTACTCTGCTTTGATGAATAAGAAAAATAACAAACAAGGCCAAGGACAACAAAATAAGAAAAGCAAGTTCCCAAAGAAAATTGAGAGAGTACATAATAATTCTTTTCAAAACCAATTTGCTTGACTATATTTATTTTGGATCGCCGCGGCAATAAACGTTGGATTTATTACGCGACATCCCCACGAAGTTACTGTGTTGCTATGCTACAAAAATCCCCCGTTATTTGCGGAATTTCAATAGTGATTTTTGTATTGTTCTCAGTTATTTTATCAATATAAGCTGTATTACTTTGACCCCTTTTTTAACCCCCGACCCAAAAAGAGGGGTGTTATAAGTTTGACGTGTGTATCTGTGTATCTGTGTATCTGTGTGTCTGTGACCTGTGTATCTGTGTATCTGTGTTTCTGTGTTTCTGTGTATCTGTGTATCTGTGTATCTGTCTGTGGCATCGTAGCGCCTAAACGAATGAACCGATTTTAATTTACTTTTTTTTGTTTGGAAGGTGGCTTGATCGAGAGTGTTCTTAGCTCTAATCCAAAAAAATTGGTGCAGCCGTTTAAGAGTTATCAGCTCTTTTCTAGTTTTCTTGTAGAAAAGAAGGTTACATGACCGTTAGGTTCATAATATTATGTCAATTGACAAATGTCAAGCTGTCAAGATGGACGTTGCCTAAATACATAATTATTTATTTGAAAATAATGTTTTGGAAAACTCAGATACTTTGGATCGTAGGCGCGGAATAGTCCAAGAAAATCGGTTCAGCCGTTTGAAAGTTATCAGGTCTTTTCGGTCTTTTCTAGTTACTGTAACCTTCACTAGTCGGGGGTGTTATAAATTTTTAATTTACACTTGTTAATATCGAGAAACCTAATCTAAATATTAGCTACTAGGCGATTCTCGCGACTTCGTCCGCGTGGAGTACTTACAGTTTCTAGAGTTCTGTACCCGAAGACTGCCAACGGGAATCTATTACTAAGCCTCCGCTGTCTGTCCGTCCGTCAGCGGACTGTATCTTATGAACTGTAATAGGTTGAGAATTGAAATTTTCACAGAGTAAAAGGATAATTTTGTGTTGTTGTGTTATTATTTTTATGATGGTACGCAATCCTCCGTTTGCGAATCCGACTCGCAGTCTAAGTACTGGTTTTAAGAATCCCGTGGGAACTCGTGATTTCCCGGAATAAAAAGTACCTAACTTATGTCCGTTTCCGGGATTCAAACTACACTATTGTTGCCCGTCAAAATAGTTTGAACGAATGGGCCTTGAAAAAGTAACAAGCAAATGACACCGATGACACCGTTTTGCATTCATAATGCGAAACGTATGAACTTTAATTATTTAAAAAAAAAACCAATGTAGACAAAAGTGTAAGGCTGACAATACTATGGCAATAATACGGCACGGGAAACGGGTTCCATACACGAAAACTCCCATAACGATACGAGGCAAACAATAGGTACAGTTTATAAATAAACCGAACCCCGCGGACGTTGTGCATTTTTTATATGAGTACGTTTATGTGTCTGCTACCTGATTACAAGACTGAAAGCATTTATATAATGAAAAACTTTGTGGAAAATATCGAAAATTCTTATGAAATGTAAGGATTTTTGGGAACAATGATTAAAAACGGAGACATTTTAGTATAGTCTTCACTCTTTTTTACTTTAATATAAAGTAGATATCTCTTTAGGACCCAGAGAGATCAACAAAGACCAGGCACAAGGAACTTTGCAAGGTATAAGGATAAATCAAAACTACCAGGAGTCAAATAGAATTGTAGCAAACATTCTTTATAAGCTTTGAGAGAGTTCTGCCTGTAACGACTTGGCAAAGGAGTGTAACTAGACTTTGACATAAAACGTTTTCATCTCATATTTTGATACAAAGTTATTAGGAGTGCAGAATTCGCGCAGTAGTTGTGCAGTAACTGCAATATCAAGAGCCTGTAAAGCGCACTCCACGATTCGTAGACTCCACGAGTAAAAACTTGGCAAGCACTAAAATTGACGTATACAAGTACGCTGGAAATGGTGTGCTATACAAAAATTAGTTTTTGTGCCGATTCAAAGCGTACCGGGAATTAAAATTGACTCAGTGGTCGTAGTCTTCCTGTTGACATTAAGTTGACAGATATCTCATCACTAACATGTAGTTACGAGTGCATGACATGACGCTAACTGCTGCAAACTGCAAAAACAGGTCGGCAATCGCAATTCCAGCGTAGGTACTTGTGTTAGTTAGTAGAGGTCAGTGTTGGCAAGTATAACTTTGCGTTTACCCAAAATGCCGTTAATTTAATATTTTCGTGTAAAAATACCAGGGGAGCAGAGTTGGTGCAGAGCAAACTGTAATGACTAAGAGCCTGTTAAGCGTCGAGTGCGCTCCGCCAGTAACGACTTGGCTCGGGCACACGAAACTTCACATCGTTTTCACTAAATTTGCATTAAAAAACGCATTTTCACTCCGTATTTTGATACCAAATTATTAGGAGTGCAGAATTATAAAGGCCTGATAACCTAAAGCACTTGAATACAAATTCGTTAACGACTTTTGTGAGAAAAAACCTTTCGTGTTTAGCGCATCTGAAATTTACTAAGTGGTACTCCTATTATTATTAATTCTATTTTTTTGGCTCTTAGCCTAAATTAAATTATTATAATTAAGTATGTCGTTAAACTTCGCACATGAAATTTCAATTGGACAATTGATTAAACAGTTTCACAGCCATAACTCACAAGACAAAAGAAAAAATAAATAAAAAAAATTAAACATTTTAGTGACACTGTTTTATCTACATAAGGACGCGTTCTCAGAGGACGTAAACTTTTTGATTGTATGTTTGCCTGAGTTAGTCCGTAAAGACCTCGACCACACCTTCCAAATTAGTTTATCGAATCTATACAGCAGTAGACTGCGAACTCATCTGGTGGTATGTGATAATGCCGTCAGATAGAAGCGGGCTAACTTGGAAGGAGTATGGTAGTCTTATTAAACCCATACCTCTTATCCGCTTCTACGCGCGCACTCTAAGGCTACAGATTGGCCTACGTTGGTAAATTGGCAAAAAAAAAATCAGAATTTTCAATTTTTTTCTCATCAAAGAAAAAATGTTGCTGATGATTGATGCATCGCACACGCAAGCAGACAGAGCAATAGCCTAGACAAAAGCTGTTATAAGTGGACAAGTGTGTGCGCAAATACAATTATAGGTTCTCTCTAATCCCTCACTCTCATAGTCGGATTGGACGGCAATCCGCCATTACTGGAGACAGATCAGGCACAGTAGCACGGCTTTACTGCTCTCAGAGGCACGGGGATGCTCCAACTCCGAACTAGTACTGAAAATTTCTTGACAGAAAACTCTTTTTTTTTATTTGACCTGGGATGCGAACCTGGGACCTCATGATCCGTATCCAACAAGCTAGCCATTAGACTGACGAGGCAAGTCGCAAAATATCTGCCTAGTGAAAACGCACTTTAAAATAAATTGTAAAATCATTATTATTATAGTAATACACGCGTAAAATGAGTGTGACCAATTTTTCTGTAACCAGGTGTAAAATGAGGCCATCGGAGTGATAACCGTAACTAGAGATGGGCATTGTTGCTAATTTCCAATAATTTTCATTTGGTGAAATTATTTTCAATTTTCACATTTACTATCGTTTGATACATTAATTTAACTTAGCGTTGTTATAGTTTCACAGGTGGTTTTTGACGCAAAACGAAATTATGCACTTTCAATCGTCTGTTACATTAATTTAACTTAGAATTATGATCAATAAAATCAATTTTTTACTGGTGGCCGGCAACGCATCGGAGGTACCTCTAATGCTGCAAATATTCATGGGCGGTGGTAATCACTTAACATCAGGTGACCCGCCAGCTCGTTTGCTCGCTATTTTTTATTTAAAACAAAAAAGAGGTCTTTCATGCAAAATGATTTTTCGCACTTACAATCGTTCGTGATTTTTCACAGGCTACTAAGAAAGCTAGTGCTTATACGAAAAAGCATTTCATTTGATTTTTCACTTGCTACCTGTGAAATGGTCTATCTCTAAACGTAACGTGGAGTAGACAAATGGTGCGAGCCGTGGCGGGAATGTATCTGGGTCAACATTACAGTGTTCCATAATCCGGTACCAATATTTGATGATTGTTAATCAAGGTCAATTTTTGTCTTATTAGGTCGGGGAAAAAGTATTTTTGTATATTTTGTATCTATGAAGTTGTTATTAAAATTATTTGTATATTGAACTAGATACCGACTATAAACGGTGATAGCTTAGTGTCCGATTTGGGAGGGCAGGAGTTCGATCCTACGCACGCACCTCTTCTAACTTTTCAAGCAAATAAAGCAATTAAATATCACTTGCTTTACCTCCCATACATGCATGCAGGTTACATGCATGTATGGGAGCATCATACTTACGAGATACTTACACTCGTCGTTCCTGCACACTCGCCTCCCCGTCGACTACCTCAAGAAACACCTTACCGGTACCTGTCCCTTGGACAGGGATTTACCGGGAGAGGAAGAAGAAAAAAATCACATTAATCCAAGAGACACTTTGTTAACGAAGCATGCATCAGAGGAAGAAATTAAACACAGCAGCTACGAATATTTTATTGAAAATAACGTAATATCGACTAACCTCAACATCGTGGAAGCGGTTAGCGTATTTCTGGATGATTACAGCATTTGGTTTACAAATACAGCTAGTGATTTTCAATTCAATTCAATTCAATAATCTTTATTGCGAATTTGGGTTAGTTTACAGATCTTAAAACTATTATTGTTAGGTGCTCCAAATTCTACCTTTCGGTATGCAATAATACAATAACATAGTCATGACATTACATAAACACATTGATGGTTACGATATCAGAATACGCTCACGCTGAAGATACCAGGACCTCCAGGACCCACGAGCTGCTGCAACCATATCACGTCGGGGTCACCAATATACGGGACCTCGAACTTGCTCGACCGTAGCAATAGGGAAACTCACCGAGCTGTATTGTGCTTGGTAGCGCCAGCTGGGCCCACTCGGTGGGAAACTCTATTGGTACTGTCGAGCACACATACCCAGCTCCCATACACCTGAGAGAGAAACACATTTAGGAGATATTGGAGCCTCTCCTAAGGTGGGAGATATAAAGAATACTACCCTTCCTTATAACCTCATTTATTAAACACTAGCTGATACCCGCGATTTCGTTCGGGAACTCTTTGATTTTCCGGGATAAAAAGTAGCCTATGTGCTAATCCAGGGTGTAATCTATCTCTATTCTAAATTTCAGCCCAATCCGTCCAGTAGTTTTTGCGTGAAGGAGTAACAAACATACACACACACACACACACACACACACATACAAACTTTCTCCTTTATGATATTAAGTGTGGCATGCGTGTAACCAATACGGGAACGTAGTACAGACTGTTCATAAAATATGGAATAAAAATGAAATTCTACGGCGCTCGCGGTGGTCCGCTGAGTCAGGTCCAAGCATCGTCTACCTTGTGTCCCACACACACTTCCTTGTTGAACTATGGAACCCTAACAACACATTATTACCCAGGAAAGCTCGATTTTCAGATAGTTGGCAACCCTATTAATTTATCGCCGACACCATTTCTCGTTTCACTAGTTCAAGGGCAGTCGCGCTGAAAATTTCAGGGTCGTTCCGGATTCGCGATAAAATGTGGGCGGACTCACGTAATTACAATAAATACTGATACGCACTAGCGCTCACTCCGCATAGGCAATAAGGAACTGTCTAACTTTATCACTATAAATAACTAGATTCAATTTCATTAAAATTTAATACTGGGCGGGGAATAAAAATTCATTCAGTCATTTTATTTAAAACTTGAAGCTGTAAAATTGCAATTTGGCGCGATTACTAAAACTTGTTTGATATTTCTACATAGGTTTACCTGTATACGCATAATATATTCATACTTTTTTTTATTAAAAATATTATATTACAATAAAACTTAAAGCTAGCCTTATATAATTATTATACAAATCATGCCCGCGTGGAATGGTGCCAAGAATACTGGCTTCATTTCCACGCTGGACAGCCAGGCTGATCCGTTGCGCAAAAAATGAGTCATGAAGCTATGAATCGCGGTAAAATGTCTCGTAAAAATTTTTTTACACTAAGACTCCACTGTTTATACGGTTCATGAGATACAGCCCGTTGACAGACACATAGACGGGCGAATAGACAGCAGAGATTTAGTAATAGGGTCCCGTTGGGTTGCCCCTTCGGGTACGGAACCCTAGAAATTCTCGCGAGATTTGTAAAAAACATAAATTCCATGGGGACTGAGAAATTGAAAGATAATGTCCGATCGTAGAGTTCGTGAATAGGTAGTACATTGATTCCAAAGTAGGATATCTCAATTAACAAATCCCTATGAATTGGCAATTGGCATCGGAATGATAAGAATTTCCGCCGGCTCGCGACAGGGCGTTGTCATAGCAACCGATGGGATGTGACGTCATAGGCAATGTGGTACTTTGCCATTCATATCATATTATATTGTAGGTCAATATAGAGCTTAGCGCACACTGGCGAAGTTTATTAAATAGTGGATGATGCCCGTGACTTCGTCCGCGTGGTATTACTCTGGTTTGTTTTATTTTAAAATTACATGAGAACTCTCTGGGATAAAAAGCAGTCTATCCCCATCTCCAGGATGGAAGCTATCCCTATACCAAATGGATAATGCTTTCAACTTAGTCTATCTGGATTTAGCCTTTTCGAGGCTCCCACGGAAACTATCTCTAAAACTAAACTAGTTAGGGATAGTATGTTATGTACCGTATACTGTATTTAAGCAACAAATATTGAAAACAACGATTTATAAAATAGTTTGTAAGGTGTGAATAAAACAAACGAAGATTTTTTGGGTTTTTCTTTCTCGGTTTACTTCGATGTTCTTCGAAAAGAAATATTTCATACACCCAAAATATGATGTTCATAATTATGTACGGAACTTTAAAAGAGCGAGGCCTGACTCGCACTTGGCTGTTTTTTTTTACATAGGCCTACAATAAGCTACAGATTAGTTAGATATCCTAAATCGCCGGTGCACGCTAGGCTTTAGTCTATGCTGTAAGGACCATGACTCGACCTTAGAATCGCCATTAAGTTAGCGAGCTACATTAGAATATATTAGTTTTTTATTGAATTCACCAGAGCTACCTGCCGTTTTCATGGCCATCATACGCAGGAATTAAATATTATGATGAATTTTAAACAGCACGCATCTTTGTTCTTCGAATTTGAATATTTAATAGCTTTTAAGGACAAATATTCAGTTTCGGAGGCTTCAGAGGGGTTTATTCGTATTGCGCTCTGGATTTTTTTTAACCCCCAACCCAAAAAGAGGGGTGTTATAAGTTTGACGTGTGTATTTGTGTATCTGTCTGTGGCATCGTAGCTCTTAAGCTAATGAACTGATTTTAATTTAGTTTTTTTTTTTTTGTTTGAAAGGTGGCTTGATCGAGAGTGTTCTTAGCTATAATCCAAAAAAATCGGTTCAGCCGTTTGAAAGTTATATGCTCTTTTTAACCCCCGACCCAATAAGAGGGGTGTTATAAGTTTGACGCGTGTATCTGTGTATCTGTCTGTGGCATCGTAGCTCCTAAATTAATGAACCGATTTTAATTTTGTTTTTTTTTTGTTTGAAAGGTGGCTTGATCGAGAGTGTTCTTAGCTATAATCCAAGAAAATCGGTTCAGCCGTTTGAAAGTAATCAGCTCTTTTTAAGTTATTACTGTAACCTTCACTTGTCGGGGGTGTTATAAATTTTTAATTTACACTTGTCTAGTTATTACTGTAACCTTCACCTGTCGGAGGTGTTATAAATTTTTAATTTACACTTGTTTAAATTCAGATAAGTACCTACAAGTTAACTCTTGACTGCAATCTCACCCGGTGGTAAGTGATGCAGTCTAAGATGGAAGCGGGCTAACCTGGAATGGGTAAGGCAGTTTTTATTAAACCCATACTCCTTATCGGATTCTACACCTGAATCGTACCGGTACGGTAAATCGATTAGCGGCACGGATATGCCGGTAGAGTGGTAACTAGCAACAGCCGTAGCCTCCCACTAGACAACGATGCACCACCCCCCTTACTTTGTGATCGCAAGTGCTTTGTCCTCAATAAAATAAAGGTGTACACCAAACCTGTTATACTAAAACAATCTTCAGATAAGCAGCCCATGTTTAAAACATTTGTTGGCGAATTAATTTGGTCGTTTCAAGGAGAACCGGGCGAAATACAATGCAAATAAATAAATAATAAAACCGTCGTATATGCAAATCGTAGACGTTCTACGCGCTACGAATGTTATATAGTACCAACTACCAAATGATATTATAATAATATGGTAATTATATCGATGGGCAGGATGTCGCAAGGCCTCAGTCGATTGTCATGACAAAGTTGTCGTCGATTCGTTTTTAGGTTCGAGGTCCAAGACTGTAATAATCATAATAATGTTCTTCGCCGAATTTCGGCCACAGCGGCGGCCAACATCCACAGAGATTACGAGTAGCTATCTGCGCAGAAGACATTATAATATACAATTGTAGATGTGCGCAAACACATCTGGAATGATTTTTAGGGTTCCGTACCTCAAAAGGAAAAACGGAACCCTTATAGGATCACTTTGTTGTCTGTCTGTCTGTCTGTCTGTCAAGAAACCTATACGGTACTTCCCGTTAACCTAGAATCATGTTTGGCAGGTAGGTAGGTCTTATAGCACAAGAACAGGAATAAATCTGAAAACCCCGAATTTGTGGTTACGTCATTACAAAAAAATAAAAATGTGTTTTAATTTTCAAAGTAAGATAACTATAAGTGGGGTATCATATAAAAGGGCTTTACCTGTACATTCTAAAACAGATTTTTATGTATTTTTATTGTATAATACATAGGTTTTGATTTTTCGTGCAAAATGTTGGAAAAAATACCCGAGTACGTAACCCTCAGTGAGCGAGTCTGACTTGCACTTGGCCGGTTTTTCTATGTAATTTTAGTTCTAGGACTTTTAACTTCAACGCTATTCCTTCAATTACATTTTTGTAGCATGAGTAGGTACCTACCACAAATTGCGACTACAACATAGTAATATTCACAATCTCAATATCGTCACAATACCGTTCTGAAGTTAGGCTTGTGATTCACCGTATCTTACAGTCTATACGCAATAAGTATTTGTAAAAAGCTGCGTAGGCGCAGAATATATCAGATTTAGTCAAGTAGGTAATGAAGATCGTCTAAATCAATAGACGAGACTATATGACAGTCATTTACATAACTAGAATTCATCGGGCAGTAGAAATCTCACGAAAAAGCAACCAGGAAGACATTAACATCTCGACTTAAATAGCTTTAATTTATTGATATTGAATTAACGTAATGCCGCTGACAACCATCGACAACGTATCGAAATATCTGAACGAATGTTAATTTTTAAATAAACATATTTTTATTGATGTACAATTCACAAGTAAGTGCTTCTAACTACATAACTGATACAAGTACAATTGGGTATGTTGCAGACAAATAGTAGGATTTCGTAGTTTACAAACGGCCTTGGCATTTTACACAAATGCGTAGATTGTGAAATCCTGAAGGCCGTAAAAGTGCGGAAGTTGGAATAGGTACTTTGGCCATATTATGAAAAAATATTACCTCCTTCAGCCCAGCTAGCATGGGCAGTAGATAAAAATTATATCCCCCGATTATATCCACTGATGTCATACAAATCAGTATATAGTATCAGTAGATATAATCGGGGATATAATTTTTATCTACTGCCCATGCTAGCCGGGCAGCTAATAATTCGAGGGAAAAAAGCCGGCAGAAGACAATCAGTCAGAAAAGAGCATTGTTGGCCCCGTTGGCACCCTACATGTACCTACGTAAAGTACCCCCCTAAAAATGACTTTTTAACCCCCGACCCAAAAGAGGGGTGTTAAAGTTTGCCGTGTGTATCTGTCTGAGGCATTGTAGCTCCTAAAGTAATGAACCGAATTTAGATTTTTTTGTTTGAAAGGTGGCTTGATCGAAAGTGTTCTTAGCTATAATCCGTTCAGCCGTTTGAAAGTTATCAGCTTTTTTTCTAGTTAGTGTAACCTTCACTTGTCGGGGTGATATAAATTTTAATTTACACTTGTAGGTAATGCTTCGCTTCAACACTAAATCACAGCTGATGCACCTATTCTTACCTACCTATCTCTACACATCCGCTATGCTGTTTTATAAATATGCATTACTAGCTGATGCCCGCGACTTCGCCCGCGTGGATTTAGGTTTTTAGAAATCCCGTGGGAACTCTTTGATTTTCCGGGATGAAAAGTAGCCTATGTGCTAATCCAGGATATTATCTATCTCCATTCCATATTTCAGCCAAATCCGTCAAGTAGTTTTTGCGTGAAGGAGTAACAAACATACACACACACACACAAACTTTCGCCTTTATAATATTAAGTATGATGTCTTACTAAGATTATGTGTTTTGATATAATTACGAAAATACTGTTCCGCTATAAAAGACATTAAAGATAAAAATAATCGCATAATGTGCGTAGTTTCAGACACAACATAATTCTGCTTGTATTTTAAATAAAACATGCCAAATCTCACCTTGAGGACTAGACTTTTCTTACATTTGTATCATTTTTCCATTATAAATCTATAATAACACCACACAATACATGTGCAAAACGAGGATATTTATTTTTATTTAGTTTTAAATGGTTTTAAGAAAAAAACTTATTTGTAAATATTATCAATAACTGGATCCAAAAATTAGCAGCACCAGGAAGGAACTTACCTATAGTTTTCAACTTTTGAAGCTTTATAATCAACCCCTTACTAGCTGACGCCCGCGACTTCGTCCGCGTGGATTTAGGTTTTTCGAAATCCCGTGGGAACTCTTTGATTTTCCGGGATGAAAAGTAGCCTATGTGCTAATCCAGGATATTATCTATCTCCATTCCATATTTCAGCCAAATCCGTCAAGTAGTTTTTGCGTGAAGGAGTAACAAACATACACACACACACACAAACTTTCGCCTTTATAATATTAAGTATGATGTCTTACTAAGATTATGTGTTTTGATATAATTACGAAAATACTGTTCCGCTATAAAAGACATTAAAGATAAAAATAATCGCATAATGTGCGTAGTTTCAGACACAACATAATTCTGCTTGTATTTTAAATAAAACATGCCAAATCTCACCTTGAGGACTAGACTTTTCTTACATTTGTATCATTTTTCCATTATAAATCTATAATAACACCACACAATACATGTGCAAAACGAGGATATTTATTTTTATTTAGTTTTAAATGGTTTTAAGAAAAAAACTTATTTGTAAATATTATCAATAACTGGATCCAAAAATTAGCAGCACCAGGAAGGAACTTACCTATAGTTTTCAACTTTTGAAGCTTTATAATCAACCCCTTACTAGCTGACGCCCGCGACTTCGTCCGCGTGGATTTAGGTTTTTCGAAATCCCGTGGGAACTCTTTGGTTTTCCGGGATAAAAAGTAGCCTATGTGCTAATCCAGGATACCTATCTATCTCCATTCCAAATTTCAGCCAAATCCGTCTAGTGGTTTTTGCGTGAAGGAGTAACAAACATACACATACACACAAACTTTCGCCTTTATAATATTAGTGTGATATAAAAGCATTTCGATTCCTATTATTAAATATTAACCACTGGCTCAAAGATTGTTTTACAAATCTTTAAACCCGCGTAACTTTGAAACTACATCCTTTTAGGGAAATCTGACAAATCATAGAAACTGATATCAATTTGTAGAACGTGTTAATATTCAAGTAAGTAACAAACTCCGTTTGTACGGAGAGCGCTCCGAATACACTTCCCTTAAAGGCCCGATATATAAATGCCTCGAAATAATTTATTAGATACTATCGTTCCTAAAAATATTGGTGGATCATTACAGAATAAATAGATGAATATGTTATAGCATTATTACTGTCATAGATATTTCGATTCTCGTCATATAATTCAGCCTACCTAGTATAATTCAGTTATGAAACTTATTTCATCTTGTGCAAATATTTATGATGAAATAATTTGAAAGTTCCGAAACGGATTATTCTGAATACATCCCCCCAATAAAGGTCGATCAAAAGCTTACAAAAGGCATGGACACACGACGCGCGATGGCGGCGCGACGCGATGCATGACCGGATAATATTGTCCAACACGGCTAACAACGAGCACTGTGTCTAATCCAACACATCTCCATATACAAGTCATACACACACACATCACAGTTGACTGTTGAGTTGAAAAATAACACATCTGTTACACTGTTGGGCATATATTTTAAAAACCGGCCAAGTGCCAGACACGACAGATGGACAGATAGAAAAACATGCAGACAGCAGACAAACAGAGAGGCAACAAAGTGATCCTATGAGGGTTCCGTTTTTCCTTTTGAGGTATAGAACCCTGAAAATCAAATTTTCAACATTTCCCAATTATTAGCAACAGTGTCATCATCATTATCAACCGATAGACGTCCATTGTTAGACATAGGGACTCCCACACACCACGGTCTTGCACCGCCTGAATCCAACGGCTCTTTGCGACTCCATTGATGTCGTCTGCCCACCCAGTGGGTGATTTACCAACGCTGCGCTTTCCGCTGCCGTCCCTCTTCTCGTGTGTCCTGACCTAAAGAGTTGAACCGCTAATCACCGCCATTCACTAAAGCCAAAGCGCACCATCACGGCGTTTTATTCGGGCTCCCTTGAAAACGTTGAATGGGACAAAACAAAACCCACCCCGTCGTTAAGTGGGGAACAATGTAAACACCGTGCAGTGACGAAGCTTTTCCCATCAAAATTTGCGCTCTAGATCTATGCCTATCTAAAACAAAAAGCTATTTTCATGGCATATCCACACCAGATGTCCATTCTTCCATACTATTACCTCGGTCACGTTGATCAAATGGCTAATTTAATCGACGGTATAATTTAACTAATATCCTGAATCCATTTTCAGCATTGTCCGCAACAAGGTACATAACACTGAATCGCATGACGGTAGGTATGTCTTACGCCAGTAGGGTGGGTATAGATCGGTTTATGTAGAGTTTCTATTTTTCTTAAGCGCATTTTAGGAGGTTCCGAGAATTCTAAAGAATATACCCCGGGCCTCTTGTGCGATGCTCATAGAGCTCATCTTCGAGGATATACTTCCTTTACCTCAAGCATCTTGCATGTAAGCACGACAGCTTGTACCCACAGCAAGCTGCCATGTTCTCAGGGTTGCCGGTCAGAACTCCAGCCACTCGTGATTCCGAGATCCAGGGTCTACTGGATGGATGGATCGGAGCGTTATTCAGCGCTGCCTTGATATCTCCACCTCCGAGCAAGATTGGCTCGCTCACGATCACGCATGGTAGGGTGGTACCAAGCCACGACTGAAGCCTCCCAAGACCACACTAGAGACTTAAAAAAATTACAAATCCCAAATTGCTCCCCACTGCACCAAGGAGGTCAGAATTTGTCTCAAAAAGATCACAACAATGCCGAAATCTATACTTCTATACTAATAAATAAAATTGGAGTGTCTGTCTGTAATTTCGAAATAACTACCTCATATTAAGCTCATATGGTTATTTGAACGATACCATAACTGAATCACACGTTTTTAAAATTTTTGTCTGTCTGTCTGTCTGTCTGTCTGTCTGTCTGTCTGTCTGTCTGTCTGTCTGTCTGTCTGTCTGTTTGAAAAGGCTAATCTTTGGAACGGCTGAGCCGATTTTGACGGGACTTTCACAGGCAAGTAGAGGATTGACCAGGGCGTAAAATAGGCTACTTTTTTAACCGACTTTCAAAAAGGGAGTTGTGTTTTTCTACCTATGTACACCGAAATCTCCGAGATTTCTGAACCGATTTGCGTCATTTCTTTTTTAATCGATAGAGGAACTTTGCGACATTGTTTCATAAAAAATTTGGAGTCCAACTCCTCAATCCTGATGCTGCAGGGGATCTGACCGATCCACGCGGGCGAAGCTGCGGGCATCAGCTATACAGAATAAGGTTGACTTCTGACTTTTTGAAAAGGTCGAACGTGTCCTTTTCATTTGTTTACATTTTATTCCTGAAACGTAGCAATTTCGTCGTAATCGACAGGAGTTTGTGACTTCTTCTTTGTTTGGACCATTCATTGAAAATCCTTTATGTCTTAGAAAAAAAATTAAATAAACATCTTGTTTTTACACAGTTAAAGGGTTTGACAGACAGAACGCGTGACTTAGAAGCGCAGAAACGTCTCCTAGAAGTTGGTGTGTAATACTTTATTTTGAATAGGGTCAATTCTCCACCTCCCACCAACCTCTCGGTTATATGGCCCGAATCGCGGGAGAGCCTCCCGGTACTTGCTCCGGGGGGCTCTCCCGGATATAGCCTAATTGTTGGTCCGGAAAATCAAATAGTTTCCACGGGATTGATAAAAAAATCTAAATTTACGCGGACGAAGTCGCGGGTATCAGTTTGTGCATAAGGAGAAGTAGTGAAAATGTACATAACTTTAATGTATTTTTCATGCAGAAAGTGGTTTTCTCCAAATAGTGACAAGTGTTTCTATTCAGATCATACCAATCAGAGGTAGAATCACTTAAAGATTCAAAAGCACTTGTAAAAGTTTATTTGAATTTTAAAAAACAATACCTATTATATTCTGCACACTCTCAGTGTGACGTAATGCATCGTTACTACCCGTTGCTACCATCACGTGTCATTGGCGTTACGCGTTGTAACTAACCAGATCTTTAAATTCAGCCCACGTTCGTCAAAATTCCCCGTAATGCCGATTGAGTTTCGCAAAAGGACAATACGCGACGTCGAGGAAGCCTATTGAGTATTGAGTTCAAAGTTGTTTGTTTACCCACCACAATTCATAAGACGCCTAAATAGCTCAATTGTGTGAAGAAAGACCATCCTACTGGATGCCTGCCTGGACGCCTACATCATAATAGCTATCTTATATCTGTAAGCCAATTTTCAGCCCGATTGGTCCGGTGGTATGAGCCGTGCGTTGACAGATCAACATATCAGTCAGTCAGTTACCTTTTCCTTTAAATATTTGGGAGAAAAAGATTTCCATGCCGCAAAACTAATTGTATTCTATTGTATGGAAAAATGACAATGAAATTTCATATAAGACAGCATGTTCCATATGGTGGTTCATGTTGCATATGGTGGGTCAAGATTCTACCATCAGTCCGAAATGCAGTTTCTACTGAGAAAGGTCTCCAAGAAATTCAGTACCTAAATTCTCTTTTTTAAAAACAAAATACATAGTATAATATGTAAGCCATATACATAGGCCATGTAACTATTACACTACCTTGTGAGCTGCTTAACTGAGCGAAGCGACTGAGTCTACTTGAGTGAAATTGCACTTGTCCGTTCGTCTGTCAGAACCTTATAATTAGCCTTAGAATTACTGAACGTAATCACTTCAAAAAACATAATACGTAAACTGGTGGCCTTCAGCCGAATATTGCATTTAAAAATATAAAAACCTTTATTAGCTGTTGTTTAACACAGTGTTTAAATTTATGCAATGGCAAATCTATTCTGAATCGTGTTATAAAAGCGTATACTCGACACCACAAAAGCATTTCTGTACTGTACTTTGTGTAGACGGTATGACGCTGTCACTAGCTTTTGACGATTGCTGATATTATGATGCTTATCAAATCCATCTTAGACTGTACCATCTCATACCACCAGGTGAGATTGCAGTCAAGGGCTAACTTGTATCTGAATAAAATGAAGAAATCAAGAAACATGTTCACCCTAGCGCCACATCGCAACGGGCATGTTCTTTGGCGCGCGATTCGACGGCAATAAATTTTCACATTTTTCGCAATTTTCGCGATCAAACCCATTTGTAAATCTTAATTCGCGCACCAGGTCACTGGGTCTAGGGCTATTTTTGAAAATCTATTTTATATCGCACGCACCGTGCCCACATTTCAAGAGCGTTAGTTTTATTGTTGGAACATTTCGCACGTATTCTGTCTCCACGGTAAGATATATTGCGATTGCTATTTTTTTTTTATAAAAATTGAAAATTTCCATGGTCTTTTTAGCCATGATGTAACATGCATGTCATGATCTTAAGCAAATCTAATATTATCTCATGCTTTAACGGGGAAGGAAAATATCGTGAGGAAAGCTGCGTACCTGAGAGTTCTCCGTTATGTTCTGAAAGGAGTGTCAAGTTTGTATTCACAAACAAAAATGGTTTGACTAGGTAAGTTCGCGAATGCGCAAACTATTTGAGCCATTTGCTCAAACCCTTCTCATTCTAAAAGGAGACGCTGTGTCAGCGATGGGTTTAAGAAGATGGTAGTTCTATTGACTGCTTTCTTTGCCTCATATACCTCATTGATAAGGGTCTTGACCCCTTTCCATGATCAATGGCAGGAATTTAATGCGGTGGTTAAATCTTCCCACTAGATATATAACTCGGAGATATAAAACAGAACTAAGTGAAAGCTACTTTAAGTAAATCCTTGATCGATAAGGAACTCTCACGAAAACGGGACGTAAAGTTAGCGAAGTTTAAGAAAATAGGAGGCTACCCGCTTTTAGCCCATTTTATATTCCGCTTTCCTACTATTCTATTCACCTTGACTAAGGTTTGCACTAAACCTTAAAATATTCTTACTTCAAAGTTTGAATACATTCGGTGTCTCTATACTTGACGTTTTTTTGTTTATGGCTAACCTGCCCCGCCTTTGCTCGTACGGGATTTCTGAAAATTCTTTCTTAGTGGGGTTTACGTTATAGACAAAAACTAGATATATACCTACGTATAATATAAAATTAACTGAACGAATCAGGTCGTTGCGTGGATTTAGTTTTTTAAAAATCCCGTGAGAACGCCTTATGTTTCAGGGACAAAAAGTAGTCTATGTCCTCGACCAGATTTTTATTTATATCTACACAAAAAATCACACCGATCCGTTGCTCTGTTGAGACGTGATTGAAGGACAAATCAATAAACCAACAATTTCACAAACAAACGCATTTTCGTATTTAATATGGGTAGTGATTTTAACGAATTCAGCTGGACGATGTTAATATTATGTCAGTCTGTCAGTCAGTTTTCCTACCTATGACTATAGATTAATGTCCGATCTATTTCTAGCATAGATAAACGTTCGCAGTAATAAACGGGTTCAAAGCATTTCTTGTGAAACAACTAAAAGTTACAGCGATCGCGAGTCGGCGAGCACGTGCTGTGATAATTTATCGCCGGTGGGCGTTGAGCCTAAGACCGGTGAATGGGTCAGATGGAATTTCCCTACGCAACGCCAGATGAGAATAGCGACGCGACGACGCGACGTGGCGATCGCACGCCTTTTTGTTTAAAATTCAGATACAAGATTCAGATTTAAGTTAGCCCTTGACTGCAATCGCACCTGGTGGTAAGTGATGATGCAGTCTAAGATGGAAGCGGGCTAACTTGGAAGGGGTATGGCAGTTTTCATTAAACCCATACATACTCCTTTGGTTTCTACACGGCATCGTACCGGAATGCTAAATCGCTTGGCGGCACGGCTTTGCCGGTAGGGTGGTAACTAGCCACGGCCGAAGTCTCCCTCCAGAGGACTGTCGATGACACCTACTTATAACGAAAAGGTGTTTGTTGCACCAGCGTTATTTCGCCACTAGATCCGCGCACACAATTTCCCATGCGATTTTTCGGTAAAGTCCCTGGCCTCAAACTGTCAAGTGACTTCATGACACTGCATAGGTACAGACAAAATTATGTTCCAGCTTCATCGTTACCCCAATTTCGAGTAGTTTCTCAAAATATTCCCACTCGCGCGAATTGGGTTTCCTTTGATCTGTCATCTTTATATCCGTATGACAAACGTCGTCAAAAATGCGCCATTTCATTGCATTTTTACTAGTTTTCACATTTAATACAAGTGTAAATTAAAAATTTTCAACACCCCCGACAAATCATTTTCAAATAAATAATTATGTATATCTAGGCAACGTCCATCTTGACAGCTTGACATTTGTCAATTGACACTTGAATATTATGAACCTAAGGGTTATCTAACCTTCTTTTCTACAAGAAAACTAGAAAAGAGCTGATAACTTTTAAACGGCTGAACCGATTTTCTTGGATTATAGCTAAGAACACTCTCGATCGAGCCACCTTTCAAACAAAAAAAGTTAAATTAAAATCGGTTCATTAGTTTAGGAGCTACAATGCCACAGACAGATACACAGATACACAGATACACACGTCAAACTTATAACACCCCTCTTTTTTGGTCGGGGGTTAAAATAAGATAGATTTATGTCAGACACAACTCTATGTTTTTTCTCGTTAGTAAAGTTTGAGCAAAGTCCAAGTTCGCTCTACAGATAAGACCTAAGAGTTGAGACCACACAGCTCGCAACTGTACCAGGGAGGTGATCCGATCCAGTTTCATTCTAAAGAACGCACCCAATAATGATGACGTCATAAGGGAAATTTTTGTAAACATAGAAAGGGAAACGGAATCCGGGGAATTCATTGTTTTCTAAAAGCACATGTCCCCATATTTAGCGATAAGATACGAGACACACGACGTAGGCGCGGCCCGATTGAATCGAAATAGGCTGCAAGAGCATACTTCAGACAATACTGTCTTAAGATACTCAATTAATTACTTGGAAATCTTTGTGAAGAATACACTAGCATCTAGTGTGAGCATTTCTATAGTACTTGAAAAATGGGGATCGTTCGTGCCTTTCCGTATGTCGATTCGCACGACTTAATTTCGAAGGAAAACGCATGCAAAGTGAGCGTGGCCTAAGAATTAACACTGAGATCTCTAAAGCGTACCTTGACTTTGCTCAGACTAAGGACACTGAACGAGACAGCGTCATATGCTGTCTTAATTAACATATAAAAGATGGAATATCTCTGCCCCGATGTGGTTTAGCTACATATGTTATATGTATAACATTTTTTGTTTGCTTTTTGCTGTTCTTTCATAAAATGCTAGTTTTATCGGTGGCCGCAATCCTAAAAAAAGGCACCAATTTTACCCAAACCCCTATGTATGCGTTAGATGGCATAAATCTGTCTCGTTTTAACTGAAACTTAAATCTAAGCCAAGTCTTACGCTTGATAGATCTCAGCCTAAGACTGTCGCGCCTGAAGTCTACACCTCAACATAAAAGCCACGCGGAAGCTATTTTATACGCAGTTAGCAACCGAATCCACAGTCAAATTATTCCGTGGATAGGTCAGTTTGTGATCTTTATGTGTCGATAAAATGTAAAGCGGTTGATGTGACGCCGTACAAATATAAATTAGCATAGAATATTATGCTCTCAATCTGTCCACAGTTTCAAATTTGCAAACGAGATTTTGTGATGGTATTACGCATTAGTCTGTATGCTTGGGACTTTTCCACAATGTTTTTAAAGGTGTGTCATTATCATCATCATCATTAACCCATGGCCGGCTCACTACTGATCATGGGCCTCCTCTCAGGATGAGAAGGGTTTGGCCATAGTCTACTATGCTGGCAAGAATTTACACACACCTTTGAGAACGTTATGAATTATATAGAACTAGAGGATACCCGCGACTTCGTCCGCGTGGATTTAGGTTTTTAAATATCCCGTGGGAACTGTTTGATTTTACGGGATAAAAAGCTTCCTATGTTAATAACAGGAATGTAAGCTACCTCCGTACCAATTTTCATACAAATCGGTTTAGCGGATGGGTCTTTAGGATTCCCGTGGGAACTCTTTGATTTTCCGGGATAAAAAGTAGCCTATGTCCATCCGCGGGATATAAGCCTGTACCAAATTTCGTCAGAATCGGTTCAACTGTTAGGCCGTGAAAAGGTAGCAGACAGACAGACAGACTTTCGCACTTATAATATTAGATCGACTAGCTGCGCCCCGGGCCGCGGTGTTACCCGCGGTGAATAATTGACACGTAAAAAATATTTGAACTGAATCTTCTAAGAGTTTTTCAAAATCGCACAGGAATCATGAATTTTTAACCCCCGACCCAAAAAGAGGGGTGTTATAAGTTTGACGTGTGTATCTGTGTACCTGTGTATCTGTCTGTGTCATCGTAGCTCCTAAACTAATGAACCTATTTTAATTTAGTTTTTTTTTTGTTTGAAAGGTAGCTTGATCAAGAGTGTTCTTAGCTATAATTCAAAAAAAATCAGTTCAGCCGTTTGAAAATTATCAGCTCTTTTCTAGTTACCTACTATATACTTGTCGAGGGTGTTATAAATTTTTAATTTACACTTGTTTCTGTATACATATATGTGTGTGTGTGCAATAAAGTTTTCCAAATAAATAAATAACTTATTATAGGTAGTGATGACAAGCAGGAAGAGGGGTATCAAAAAACTCAACAAACAGTTATCATACAAATAACATGAACCGGAAACATATGCTCAGTAGGTAATAGGCAACATACGACATAATCGTGTCTCCGACATCGACATTTCGGCCGTTTTTAAATTCCACTCACACTTTACGCAATATCGGCGGAACCCTTAGCCCTAGCGCCCACGCGTGGCCCCTAATCCGAGCTCCGTGAAGATATTTTCGCGACAAGTCGGGCCACGAAATAGACGATTTCAAATATAAAACTGTAAGCGTTCCCCCTGCCTCTCTCTCCTCTAAACTTAAACATATTTTTTTTTTACCATCACCAGTAGACTAGGCTATCACGGCTTCTATTACCTAAATATATAAAGCTGACTGACAGATCTAACAACACAGATCTCAAACTACTGGATGGATGGAGCTGAAAGGCATGCAGATAGCTAGTTTTTGAGGGCGATAGTATATTGCATGGGTTTATTATGACGTAGACATCCGCTAAGAAAGGATTTTTGAAAATTCAAACCCTAAAGGGGTAAAACAGGGGTTTGTTTGTGCAGTCCATGCGGACGAAGTTGCGGGCATAAACTTGTTTTCCATAATTATTATATTATTGCTACAAGGAACTAAAAGCTTAATTCGCTATAATGCGCCAAACCAAAGAAATCTGTATAGTGCAACATGCAGCATGCGACATGCACCGCACGCCTTCCCACTGATAAACATGCAGGAAAAGCCAGCCACCAAGCAAGCCATACGCACCACCACCACACAGCACCACACAAATCCCAACCTTCCATTTGTTCCTTTTTAATCCCCAACCCAAAAAGTCCATTATAAGTTTGACGTGTGTATCTATGTATCTGCCTGTGGCATCCGTAGCTCCTAAACTAATAAACCGATTTTAATTTAGTTTTTTTTGTTTGAAAGGTGGCTTGATCGAGAGTGTTCTTAGCTATAATCCAAGAAAATCGGTTCAGCCGTTTGAAAGTTATCAGCTCTTTTCTAGGTACTGTAACCTTCACTTGTCGGGGGTGTTATAAATTTTTAATTTACATTTGTATGTAACTTCGGCAAAATAACGCCTGCTTCTATACTATATTATCGCTTGTTTAACGGGCTGACCCGGACGAGGAATCGATGTGGCCATAAATCGGCGGCCCTCGGCGACGCGGCGTGAATATCATTATAAGTCGCATTTATTGTGGATCAGCCTGCGCGAGGCGACGCGGCCGGGACGCGGACGGGGAATTATCACCTATTATTGAGCCTATTATTATTAACAACGTGCGAACATTCTTTTGTTGCGAAAAAAACATTAAAAATCTCTTTTTAAGGTGCCATAGTATAATAAAAGTAAACAAGTGTAAATTAATTTATAACACCCCCGACTAGTGAAGGTTACAGTAACTAGAAAACAGCTGATAACTTTCAAACGGCTGAACCGATTTTCTTCGATTATAGCTAAGAACACTCTCGATCAAGCCACCTTTTAAACAAAAAAAAAAACTAAATTAAAATCGGTTCATTCGTTTAGGAGCTACGATGCCACAGACAGATACACAGATACACACGTCAAACTTATAACACCCCTCTTTTTGGGTCGGGGGTTAAAAACTGAGACTGATGAATATCATTATAAAACACAAATAAATGCGAGTTAAATTATAACTCGTATTTATTGTGGCTGGATCTCGTTGGGAGACGACTCGGCCGGGACGTGGAATTATCACCTACGAGTATGATTGAGGCTATTTATTAACAACGAGCGAAGATTCTTTTGTTGCGAAAAAACGTTCAAAATCCCTTGACAATCAGCGCATCTCTTTAGGGTTCCATAAAAGGTGTGAATGGTATCCTATTACTAACCTATGTTCATTTCAACTCAATAACTATAGTTTATGAGTTATTGCCATTTATTGATATAAGGAGCTCACGCATAAGGACAAAATGTAAAAAAATCTTTTTTTCTTCTTATTTAACGATTTTGAGCCTAGTTTCACGTCCTTCTGTTATTTATTTTATTTTATTTATTGTACAGCCCCAGATCAATTTAAAAAAAAATCCTTTGAACAATTATTTAAAATCAGCTTTTGAAATAAACTGGTTTAATCTGTCCCTTAAATCTGAATAGGTTTTTTATTCTATTACAAGCAATCTCACCTGGTAGTAAGTGTTGATGCAGTCTAAGATGGAAGCGAGCTATCTTAGAAGGGGGATGGTATTATGTTAAAATACTCCTTTTACGGTTTCTACACGGTATCGTACCGGAACTCTACATCGCTTGGTGGCACGACTGTGCCGGTAGGGTGGTAACTAGCTACGACCGTAGCGTCCCACCAGAAGAGTAGCTATTCATAGTAAATAGTAATGTATGCGCAATGCAGACAACAAAGGGCCCGTCTAGTTGTTTCGACTCATTTACGTAGGGCTGTGCCCAGGTGAGGTTCGGTGACCGTCTGATGTAGTCACCGCACTTGTAATTTCAATTTTATAGCATTAGTAATAGAGTCTAAATTCGTGTACATTTACAGTTGCTAAATTAAGTGTCAAAATTGTTATCAAATGTAATATTAATCTGATCTGAATGAATATCAGAAATGTTTGTATAGATTTTAGAACTGGCTTTGGTGTACAGATTCGCCCGCTGCGATTTAGCTGTAGTATTAGTGTCGGTTTCTAGTAATCAATCTTGATGAGATTATGTTAAAAGCTCGCCGCAAACTGCCGCACGGAGGCAGCGCGGCTGTAGCGATGCGGCCGCGCCGCTTTGTAAATCCATATAATTTCGATCGATGATTTATTATTCTATGATATTTTTAACCCCCGACCCAAAAAGAGGGGTTTTTTAAGTTTGACGTGTGTGTCTGTGTATCTGTCTGTGGCATCGTAGCTACTAAACGAATGAACCGATTTTAATTTTTTTTTTGTTTGAAAGGTGGCTTGATCGAGACTGTTCTTAGCTATAATCGAAGAAAATCGGTTCAGCCGTTTGAAAGCTATCTTTTCTAGTTTTCTTATTGAGGTTTTTGTGTCGGGGGTTTTTTAAATTTTGAGTTATATTCAAAACAACTACAATTTCAACACTTTTTGATTGTCAATTGTTGGATTTGTAAGAATGATGTAATATCGATTGTGATAGAATTGTGATAATAATTAATTACGTTAACTTACAACAAAAGCTACGAGGGTTCCATACGCGCCCGGGCTTGGTGCATGCGCTGTTTAAAATGTCCTCCACTAGTCTAGAATACCGGTCGCCCTCTCTCCATAGTTACGTCTATATTTAAACCCCGTCTCTCGTCGCTTACCCACTGCTATGTGGGTCAAACGATTTCTTTTGTTTTTCATACGTAGACCACTTTAGGGCTTTCTATAACTGGAGCTATGCTAACGGAAAACAACATATAAGAACGACCTGCATGGCGCCGTGGTGAGCGATATGGTCATATAAGTGGGAGATCCCGGGATACTCGGCAGCGGCAATTTGGAAATTTATAATTTCTAAATTGTCTGTGGTCTGGTCTGGTGCCTCTGGTGGGAGGCTTCGGCCGTGGCTAGTTACCACCCCACCGCAATTATTATCATGCAATATTACGGCTTTTATTATGTAATGTTATGTACTCAGATCGCTGATTGTGAGTATTTGGTTTTTTTTCGGTTTATGGCAGTCATTCGTAAATCTTGCTCATGGTACATAGAACATAGAGGGCCACAAACAGTTTATTAAAGTTTGTTAAATCTGGCAGGGGCTTGCCACGACCCTAAGTGTCTGGCAATGCATGACGTGATTTCTATTCCGAAGAAAATATAAAAAATTGACGCAAGATTTTTTTACTCCTGTGCTACCTGTTATCTCACAAAGCCACCATGATCGAAACTTTATAGTCGCTGATCGTTCCTTTCTCTGTTGGGGACAATACACAGATAAACTTTCAGTTTTTATAAAATAACGAAGATCTGGCACTCGCTTGCTCTCTCTCTAGTACTCACATTGTTGTGCGAATTTGGTTGGTTTTTTTTCGGTTCTTGACATTCATTCGTGAAACATAGCACAGTAAAGTAGATATGCAACATGTAACAATGTGAGAGCTTTCTGTAGAGTTCAAGCAGCCTAATGTTCTGACATCGCTTTTACATCGCTTAACCTTTAATGTACCACTGCCTCAACTGTTCCTGTCTAAATTAACTCACGATTTCACGTAGTTTTTTATTGTTTTCCTCGAGCATCTATATCAATTTGCAGCCGTATTTATTCCAACAACTTGCAACTTTGTAGACTATAATTCAATTTTGTAACACAGAGTGCTATTCCATCACTGTCTTGGACTTCTGTTGTGGAATATTTTTAGTTTGCCTATATTTTGTTCAAGCACGGTGATATTACTACTAAGATAATGGTTAAGACGTCTGCTTTCCAGTCGGGATGTCTTTTTTTAGGGTTCCGTACCTCAAAAGGAAAAACGGAACCCTTATAGGATCACTTTGTTGTCTGTCTGTCTGTCTGTCTGTCCGTCCGTCCGTCCGACGTGTCTGTCAAGAAAACCTAAAGGGTACTTCCCGTTGACCTAGAATCATGACATTTGGCACATAGGTAGATCTTATAGCACAAGTAAAGGAAAAAATCTGGAAACCGTGAATTTGTAGTTACATCATTAAAAAAATAATTAAATGTGTTTAAATTTTCAAAGTAAGATAACTAAATCAAGTGGGGTATCATAAGAAAGGACTTTACCTGTACATTCTAAAACAGATTTATTTTTATTTTTATAATTAATGGTTTTTGATTTTTTTTTAAACCCGAGTACGAAACCCTCGGTGCACGAGTCTGACTCGCACTTGGCCGATTTTTTTATTCCTTGAACAAACAAACACTATCGCATTTATAATAATACCACACCAAATCGCGGACAAAAACTTGTATAGAAATTAAATGAAAGCAAAATTTAAAAGCCCCCATGCACATTAACATAGGCATTTTATCAATTTTAACGGAAATTCATAAATGAAAATTCAACGCATATTTTCACGTTACGCCATTAGGAAAACCCTGGATTACGGTAAAAAGTACTTACAGCCCTTAATTTATGGAAACTTTCCTTATATTTTCACTACCACTGAATAAATTAACTTAGTAAGGTTGCTTGTACACTCATTCGTATTTATTAAAGTATTTTTTATTATTCTGTAGGTACGAGTATGTACATAAAGTGTGAAAGCAAAAAATATGTACATAGTAATTTGTGTTACAAGGGGCCAAAGTGATATTTTGTTCCTCGAGGGCATTATTTTGAATACAGAGCGAAGCGAACAGCTAACTTAAAAATAACTCTTTAGGTTAAAGTTAACTGTATTTAACGCTCATTAAAGATGGTTAAACTAGAGCGTCGGGGCTCAGAATTAACCAAATGGTTACCATTTACCAACCTACAGGCAACAAAGTACTACAAAGGTACTCAAAGCCTCATAGTACTTTCGCTTTCAGAAAAAAGAAGCACTTAAAACGGACGAACCGCCAACGCAAATCAACCTGCGATACCGCAACCATGAACCATCTGTTCAACGACACATGGCGTCTTTTACGACCCTACGATTTGTTTATATTGCCGTCCCTTTCCCGCAACCCCTGAAAATACACAAAAAGTACATTCCTCCCTTTCCCTCGCCGTTTTCCTTCAAGGTGCTTGTAATTGAAATTGAACACTGCATGCGGGCTAAGTGAAAGGTACTTGTCATAGATTAAGAGCCCAGAACCAAGCAAAATGTGAGTAGCTAAGAGTTAGAATTTACTTAATATACCTAACTCAATGGTGAGTAAGATTCATAAACTTAATTACTGTACTGTATGCCGCCAGAAGATCACAAGACGATGTTTTGAAATAAATAGCTCCCAAAAGTCACAAAATTTTAGTTAAGAGTTTTTTCATTTAACGATAGAAAGTATTCAGTGTTGTTTTTTTCTTCAAATTATTAGATTTTTTCATCATACTTATGCCCAAAATTTTATAATAGCATTCCCTAAAACCCTTTATTGTAATGAGCCTGTATGATGTAATCAACAATTACACTTTCACAGAGTCCTAAGCAGCTTACTCTTATTGTATCATTAGCATTTTTATATGATTTGTATCTCTCCAACTAAGTTCCTTATCTGGGATTTTTCCCAACAAAGCCAACAATGAATCATTCGTACGTGTGACAAGTTGTGGCTCCCTAAGCTACTCTCTAGTTGCTTTGATTAATGACAGCTTAACAAGCCTGTTTACTTTATTACTAACTAGCGACCCGCCCCGGCTTCGCACTTGTGCAATGTAGATACTGTGGTTATCTTGTTATATTTCAAAAGAATAACACAGCATGTTCGATGAAAGCTCTCAATTGGATTGATTTCCTCCGACATCTTGAACAATTATCGACATATTTGAACGAATTTACACAAAACAATATCAAGCTAATAAATATAAACCTACCTCTTGAATCACTTTATCTATTTATAAAACCGTATTTAAATCCGTAGTGTAGTTTAAAAGATCTAAGTTTTCAGAAGGACAGACGGTGGGAAGCGAATTTATTTTATACTTTGTACTATGTAGAGAGAGACGCATTCCATTTAATTGCTCTTCCCTAATGTAATGGTCCTAATAAAGTAAAATCACTACCTTTTTCTCTCTTTAGCTCTACGTTAAACCGCAAGTGTAAATAAGCTCTTAAACAAAGCTCTTACTTGGCAATTAATACAAATAAATCGATATTTATAATTGCCCTTAATGTTAAGTAAAAGAAATATGTTTGTAAATCAAATAATACAGCATTGTACTCAATAAGAAAATTAAACTTAATATTTTAGTACATTTTTGGTATTTTTTGTTAATATTGGATTCTGTTTCTGCGACGGAGGGATAGCATTAGTTTTCAAAATAAATAGATTAACAAAGACAGACAAAGTGTCGTGATTTGATAACCATTATGTATTTGAAATACAGTAACTTTTTTTTACTTAGCTCATCATAGCTTAGCTTACTTAGCTAGACAATAAATATTCACGTCTGGTTACTTTGGCAAATTAAACTCAATATACACGCTAGATATGACTCGTTTTGATTTTTCAATTTTAATGAATAATGATTGTTTTTTTCCTAAGAGGATACGAAGTTTTAGGCATAATCTATTGAACTGTATGTCCTATGTAATCTATGACACTCGAAGGGACATCGACACGCACTGAACCTAGCACCCACCTTTGTTATGTTACAGTAACTCGATGGCAGTTACGATCATAAATAATAATTAATTTCTGGATTATTAACTTGGAAATGTCATGGCGTTCTCGCGACATGGTTAATAATACTCCAACGATCGTTTTAAGTTTGCCGCCATACATTCGTGACGAAGACTTATAAGAGAGATCCTGATTTTCGATGGTTCGATTCCCGGCAGCGGTTTGGGACTTTACAATTTCCAAATTTCTGGTCTGGTCTGGTGGGAGGCTTCGGCCGTAGCTAGTTACCACGCTACCGGCAAAGCCGTGCCGCCAAGCGATTTAGCGTTCCGGTAGGATGCCGTGTAGAAACCAAAGGGGTGTGGGTTTAATAAAATCTGTCATTCCCTTACCAGGTTAGCCCGATTCCATCTTAGACTGCATAATCATCACTTACCACCAGGTGAGATTGCGAGGCCGACTCGCACTTGGCCGATTTTTTTTTCTTTCGCACAGCGCACGGTACGCTTTCTCAGAGGTTCGTTTTCAGTATTTAAGTACCAATTTCAACCATACGTTAAAGTAAATAAAGCTGAGTTTATTTAATCATCAAACTTAGACACTCTCTTGATAATTAACTGAGCTGCAGTTTTATGGAGTGTAATTATTTGGAATTATTTTTAAGAAGACATAAAAGTTTTAATGCACATACCTCTGAATAGATTGCAATCAGTATCTTTATTATTATTTAATCGTATTTCGTAATCGTCTTTCTATTAAAAAAAGACACCATGAAAGTTCAGGAAAGTGATTTGTCCGTACTCGTACCACAGATAAGGAAATAAGGGTCCTTATGATGCCCGCGACTTCGTCCGCGTGGATTTACATTTTTCAAAATCCCGCGGGAACTCTTTGTTTTTCCCGGATAAAAAGTAGCCTATGAGTTAATCCAGGGTATAATCTATCTCCATTCCAAATTTCATCCAAATCCGTTCAGCCGTTTTTGCGTGATTGGGTAACAAACATCCAAACATCCACACTTTCACATGGATAGGATTAGGATTAGTGATTAGTTGGTACACTTTATTTTTGTTTTTAAATACCTACAAAATTTAAATTCGTCCGCCTGTCCGTTAGTGGCCTTTATCTTGTGAATTGTAATAGGTAATTACCTAGAGAGTTAAAATTTTCTCAGCATGTATATTTCTGTTGCCTCTATAACAACAAATAATAAAACTTTCAAAATGGCTGCCACAAAAATTAAAAAAAAGTGTACCTGCGATGGTACGGAACCCTTCGTGTGCTAGTTCAACTCGCATTTGACCGATTTTTACTCATATGACATACGAATAGGTAGGTACCTATATGAGAAAAGCAAAAGCGAGATGCGAGCCGAATCTCATTCAGTGCTACGAATCGATTGACAAATCGATTACATACTCAGCCTCGATTGTGACGTAATAAAATCGTATCGACACTATGATCGACACCATTAAGACGAAAAGTATTGTTTTCGATACAGTCCGCGTAAACGCTGACCCAATAATAAAGTCGAATTTCAACAAGCTGATTTGAACTCAATTTTGAAAACGGTAGAGTGTGAATTAGATTGTATTTATTTGTACTAGTGCTGTATGTGTACTACAGTATCGATTTAACGCCTGTCCGGTCATGTCATTGGTAATGACCGGAAAGGTATTTTGATGTTTTACGGCTATTTTGCTTGCTCGCTTATCGGCAACACAAAGCTGGTCCATCCTTCGGTGGGAGGCGATCATACATACTCCCTCTAATCCTCGTCTGCTAAAGTGCTGGACCACTGGATCAAAAACCATTTTATAATTATTATCATTCTTTTGACTGTGCTTTCTTTACTGGTCCATTACTGAGAACGTTAACCTCACAGAATTAAAAGGGTTTAGGCCATTTCATAGTCCACCACGCTGGCCAGTTCGGATTAGCAGACTTCACGCACCTTTAAAAACACTCAGACTTGCAAGTTTCGTCACGTTTTCCTTCACCGTCAAAGCAAGTGATGCTTTAAAACGTACCATAACTCTGCTAAAGCTTATACCCAAGATCACACCCCGACCCCCAAACATACCTCAATTTCAGTTAGTACCGCCCTACCCTAATTACAGTTATTTTATTTATATTTACTTACATTTACTTATAATCAAGCGCTTATTTGCCATGCATCTCTGGTAGTTTTTGCCTGTGACATCTCCCGCATTTATTAAGGTTTTAAAAACCCGTAGAAACCATTTGTGTGCCCGTGAAATTACTAACAAACGGTTCAGTCGTAGTCTTTTTGAAGATTAGCCCGGACAAACAGAAAAACAGTTAAAACAATAAGTATTCTCGTAAGCGTGTTTTTCAATGTCCGGCAGAAATTCAATAATGTGGTAATAGTACAAGTGGGGTGCTCGCAAATGTCGATAGTCGATAACATCGATGATCCACTGTTTCTATGTTCATGTCTGGGAGTAATAAAGATAATGCTTATACTCCTTGGGCAGTAAAAGGTCTTTCTGTTCGTAACGGAAATGTACATTGAATATTTCTTGTTATTTTATTTTTTCGTTTTACTTTTGCGTGGGTGGTCTGTTTTTATACAACTAGGAAAGGTTAATCAAACTTTTTTCACTCAAAGTAAATTTTATTCAAATCATCTTTTACAAGTTCTTTTTTTTCTTTATCACAGATATTAATCTGTTTGAAATAAATGTACTCTTGGACACCAACTTTAATCTTCTTTTTCAATGCAATATATTATGCACTAGTAAATACCTAACTATTACTTACTGTCATAAATTATTGTAATAGTTTATTTGTGTACGCCTCATTTTTGGAGTTTGGAAACATTGTACATTAATCTATTTTTACAAAGAAAAAGCATAGATTTATCATAAAACTGTGGAAAAAGACTTCTGACTGACTGACTGTCTATCAACGCACGGCCATTCTAAACCTAGATTAAGTTTGAAGAAAACGCTAAGGAATGGGGTTTCATCTGATCTCAATTTCAATTGGGCGTTGAAAGCGTAGCAATAGGTAAGTTATGGTGTATGATAAAAATTCTTATATAATCATAAAACACAATTTTTTTTTAAATATGCTAATAAAAATTATCCAACCGATGTGCTCCAAACCGGTTTCATCAGAAAGGAAATAATGCGAAGATGGTTTTAGACCACTAAAACAATGTGGGTAATAGGTATATTCTTTTTTTAGCGTATTAGCACACGCCGGGTATATCATAAATGTCTAATTCCAAAATGGGTCATCTTCTATGTTCTAAGAATGATGTCTCTGTATGAAAGACCCACAGACTGACTAATCGTATCTTAATTATGATAGTAATTAGCAGATATCATCTAGTTCTAGATATTTGTGGAAAACCAACATGGCCGCCACCTGCGCATTGTCACACACTGCGACACATGTGCTGTGCTTCCGATAATTTGGATTGTTTCCATTGTCTCGCGAGCTTTTCATGCCTACAAATATAACGTTAATTATTATTAGAAGTTATTGTTAAGTTATAACATGGTCTTAGGGAAACAGGTTGACGAATGCTCGTAAAAATTTCGAGAGACGTTATAATTATCTATCCGGTACTTTTCAGCACCAGAATGGTGCAACTGGGCCATTATTTTTAATATTAACTCTTGGAATCATTTTTCATTGTGTACGGTCCAATCAAAAACCATCCCATCATAAAGAGATAAGTACCAAAATCTAAAAATTAATCTTTATCTTAAATTCGTCTTTCGACATAAGTAACTTTAGTTTTATCTACACTGAAGAGGTAAAGTCTGTGAGTTTGGATGTAGGTGGCAATCACCGAAATTACTCATCTCATTACAAAAAACTCTTTCACGATAGCTAATGCCTGAGTGATATACCTACCTAGGCTATAAATTATATGTGTATCGCCAATGACGTGTATCGCAGAATAAGTTGCAGGAAAAAGTTAGTCATGTATAAAGTAAATGGGGTGTACACTGTAGATTGTAGTAATTTTAAAAACTCAAAAACATGCCATTTGCTTACTGACTGAGACGGCTCGTGGAGTATGTGACAGGGTTGCGGGTGGGTAACAGTGACATTATATTCCTTGATCTTTGCGTCGACTATCCCTACGTCTTGCAACCCGCCCCTACCTCACGATTTCTCGAGCTATCTCAGTAAAAGAGAGAATGTATATAATATTTATAGGGTTATATCTCGAATTTAGATCAGTTGCAACTTGCAGCCCGCAGTCTAAACTCTACGGGCGTTATATAACGATTTATTATCGGATGCAAATGGAAACGTTCTCTTTCATGTATTTCGGTGACAAATCTTTTAAAATACTAGACGCGCCCCCACGGCCGGCCGGTTTATTAATTACCTAACATTATTATAATACTCTGAATTGGTCGCTCATTGCCGTCATTAATAATAATGTCTGGACACATTTTTAGGGATCCGCAAGGCAACTTGTTAAACATGTTTATGCCAATCTATACAAATCAGCGATACAAATAAATAAAATTGTAATACCTGTCTGTTGCCATTCTATATTTTATCCACGGAGAGAAGTTACCTATCTTGTTAGTACTCGTACGGAAGTTAAAACGGAAGAAATAGGCTCGTTTGTGATTGGTTGGTCACTCAACTGGTTAGACACATGATAATGGTAAAAAAACTCCCTGATGTCTTTTTTATGATTTTTTGACTGTCATTTGTCTGGGATTACGTAACAGAGAGATATAGACTTATTACAATAACTTCTCTCCGTGGATAGAGTATAGTACCTTGGAATCCTTAAACGATAGAACGCATGCTAGTCATATGTTTTTAAAATTTTCGCCCGTTTCTCCAGGCTAATATCGGCTGCCATATAGCGGGTGAACCGATTTTGATTCTAAACAAACACACTTTCCCATTTAATAATATGGATAGTGATTTTCAAGGATCCTGAAATCACACCAGAGAGTTTTCCAGAAGAAAAATAATAAACCAAATTAGCTTGCGATGAAAACTGTACGGAACCCTCAACAATAAACATGAGCCAAACTCAAGATACACCAGTTTTACCAGTCGTATATTTCCATTCACTATTCTGGTATATGTACATACCTACATAAAACAAGATATGTCAATTTTATCACTCGAATATATTTTCCATTCACTAATTCTGCCATACATACCTACATACTAACCCATACTAATAAATGTGTCTGTTTGTCTGCTACCATTTAACCGACTTAGACAAAATTTATTACAGAGTTAGCTTACATCTCTGACATAGGCTACTTTTGTCCCGGAAGATCATTTAGAGTTTCCACGGTATTTTACCCGACTACGGCAAAGCCAAAAGGAAGGGTTATAATTTTAGCAGTCTTGTATGTATGTTTGTATCAGAGTCTGTGTGTTCCACCGTCGCGTAGTGCCTAAATTACTGCACCGATTTTGATGAATAAGGTGACAGTCAATTCGATATTATCTGGGTGACATAGGCTACATTTTATACGAATAAAATTTATCTGACGGATGTTACCTCTAAAAAAATGGGGTCTCCAAAATTTTTTTTTGCTATTGGATGTATCTAGTGGGATATCGAATGAGACAAGGAAAAATTCTGATTTTACAATTATAAAGTACCTAACAATCACGTTAAAATACACCGAGCGACAAACGATTTTGCTACATCTATCGCTATCTATCGGCAGTTCGCTGGTAGTAGTCGGATTTTAGGAAATCTAAATCTACGCAGACGTCTTTGCAGACAACGGGCATCCATTTGGTACAGATATATCTTGCATCCTGGAGACGGATGTGTTATCCCAGGATATCAAAGAGTTTCCACAGGATTGTTACAAAACTTTCCACGCAGACGAAGTCGCGGGCATCGTTTAGTAGATATCTACTTAAAAGTTGGCAAATTGTTCACACACTGTGATAACTAAGCATAAAGTGATAATTACCCGTTTAACTGGTATTTTTAATGCGAAATATATTCTTTCCATGGCTAATTAACTTGATACATTTATATTATTATAAAAAAACTGTTGAGGTGCGGTCAAGGTCAAGTTCACTAAATTAGTAGGGCTCCTCAGGTGGATGGAAATTCATGTCCTTTTATCAGACGTGCGCAATTGATTTTGCTTATAAAACCACTTTAAAGGCCGATTCACACCAACACGCACACGTGACACGTGTGTAATGACGCGCGTAAACCCCTAACACACCGGGTTACGTCCACTTTACGCAAACGGTATGCCATGTTTCATACAATTCCATACATTAACAACGCAATGGTACGAGTACGTCTACGCTTACGCAACGTTTACGCTCGCTCAGTGTCACTCGCTCCATACAAACGTAGTTTGGTATTTTAAATTTTAACTCGATGTACCTAATTTTGTAGACACGGTCTAGGAACTAATATCTATATCTGTGATTAGCCAGATTTCCGTAAAAAAAAACTAGTTTTAAAGTTACACAGATTTAAAGATTTGTATGTAAATAGATACTTAACACCGTGTAACTTTGAAACTGAATATTTTTTTTGGTGACGACCTCCGGGCGCAGTGGTGAGCGCTGTGAGAATAAGCGGAAAGTCGTGGATCCGATTCCTGGTAGGGGAAATTTGGGAATTCATATTTTCTTAATTGCCTCTGTATTATCACTTACCATCAGGTGAGATCGCAGTCAAGGGCTAACTTATATCAGAATAAAAAATCTAACGGAAAACTGAAAAATTTCAACTCTACCTATCACGGTTTATGAGAGCTGACATAATAAAAGGATTGACAGATGGACAAGCTTAGTAATGGCGTTCCATTGGCCAATCCCCAACCTAATTCGTAGGGTACGAAACACTAAAAAGCCATCCTCATTAATGTTATAACATCATCATTACACATAAAATAAAAAGAAGAAACCCTAATAATGACATACAGGGTCAAACCAACCGTGTGCTTACACCCTAACAATAACAATGATATACATTACGCAGTACCTACCACGCCTCATACCTTCCGTAGGTGACCGTGACAGATCATCAATTATCCCCTGCCTTGACTTGACAACTCGTCACATGTGACCGTTTAAAAACCACACAAAAAACCAGCCATAAAACACAGTTATAACTCGATTTACAACCCTATTCCACAGAAATAAGATCTATGTACAATTTCCTCAATTACGACGTAAAACGTTGTAAGTGCTAACCTATGATATGATTATTTTTTGTCCACGGTAGGCCGCGAAGTCAATGACCGCTTTAAACTTTTTTTTTTGTTGCTTAATGTCTGTAATTTTCAATAGTTGGTAAGTAGGTAGTAACATATGTTTTTGTCTCACGTTATTAAAATGTAATCTTATATCTAAAGGGGCATTAAATGTAACGATAGATAATAATAATCCATACTATAATATCTGTCTGTCTGTCTGCTTCCTTTTCACAGCCTAAAAGTTTAACCGATTCTGACGTTTGGTACAGGATTAGCTCATATCCCGGGGACGGACATAGGCTACTTTCTATCCCGGAAAATCAAACAGTTCCAACGGAATTCCTAAAAACCCACCCGCTTAACCGATTTGTATGAAAGGTACCGATGTAGCTTGCATCCCTGTAATTGACATAGGCATTTTATCCCGAAAAATCAAACAGTTCCCACGGGATCTTTAAAAACCTAAATCCACGCGGAAGAGGTCGCGGGCAATCTCTAGTTTTTATTAATTATTATTAATTAGAGAAATTAATTGATTGAGAAGCATCATCGCTGTGTTTAACTTTCTTTTGACGGCTTCCCTGGCGCAGAGATAGACGCTGTGGTCTTACTAGTCACTAGTGGGAGGTCCCGAGTTCGTTTCCCAGCAGGAGTTTGGAATTTTAAAATTTTTAAATATCTGGTCTGGTATGGCGGGAGGCTTCGGCCGTAGGTAGTTACCACCCTAATGGCAAAGCCGTGCCGCTAAGCGATTTAGCATTCCGGTACGATGGCGTGTAGAAACCAAAGGAATATGAGTTTAATGAAAACTGTCATATCCCTTCCAGGTTAGCCCGCTTCCATCTTGGACTGCATCATCACTTACCACCCAATGAGATTGCAGTCAAGGGCTAACTTTATCTGAATAAACAAACAATCAATTAGCCTGTTTGCGTCCATTGCTGGACATAGGTCTTCCCAAGAGATTTTGTGACTCTATCTTGATTCTTGACTCGTGAGGTCTCTGTGGAGATTGTGATTTCTTTTGTACCAGTATGCATTGGTTATTTCCCTGAGTATGTTCAGGAATCTCTTGATGATAATGATGATGGTGGATTAAATTGGCTTTTGTCAACAGAGACTGGCTTCAAATTCAAGGTTAACCTCAACTTAAACACGTTTTGTTTGACGTAATAAGTGATAACAAACTTAAGTAATAATTTATGTTCCTGTATTACATTAGAACTTAATTGAGCATGAGAATGTTCGTTAATGAAGTTATCATGCGATACATTACTTTACAATTGGTTACGTCGGAACCACAGACTGGAGGTAGGATAGATGGACCCGTCAATGAATGGTTTGCCGACCTTTCTGAATCTCATGCGAAAAGAATGCCTTGTCTGAGATAAATATAAACCAGTTAAATAGATTGACCGTGAAAAGCTTGTAGGCAGCAAATAGACACAATTTCGCATTTATAATAATTAGTATGGATTAGCAAAGTCATACCGTGATACAAAGTAGCGTTAAAATATACGATAACAGTTATGAAAATGATCCTTTGAAGTGCCATAATCATTCTAGGCAAGCGCGTCTCAATAATCTTAATCTTAAAATCGGCTTCTACGGCTCCGTTCCTTTTATAAACCTGTTTTATCTCTCTCTATATTATTCTCAAGTCTATTATAGAGAAGTCACCCGGTGGCTGCACTTTTTGTCTTATTCCTAAAATCGGCTTTTAAAGATCTGTTTTATTTATAAACCTTATGTTTCTATTTTGTTCCTCAAGTCTGTGATCGTGAAGTCACCCGGCAATCCCTGTCTTTATCCTAAAATCGGCTTCTACGGATCGGTTTCATTTACTCCTATTTTGTGTCTCTATATTATTCTCAAGTCTGTGCTCGTGAAGTCGCCCGGTGGCTGCTTAATGAATGACTTCCTGTCTTAATCAACCCACGAGACACATGCTCGCTATGTCTCGTTCGGGACGAAAGGGACATGGGACGAATTAATTGTTCCATCACCACTCTATATTGGCAAGAGGTTACACGTTCATTTATTGGAAGACCAACTGCTACCCGCGACTTTGCGTGGATTTAGATTTTTAAGAATCCTGTGTGATGAACTCCTTGATTATCCGGCCTCTGTCACTTTCCAGGTCATTAACTATACTTATTATGTATTACCTATCCATTAACTAACTAACAATCCAATGCCCGTGACTTCGTTCGCGAGGACTACACAAATTTCGAACCCCTATTTTACCCCCTTGTTGAATTGAATTTTCAAAAATCCTTTCTTAACGGATGTCTACGTCATAATAGCTATCTGCATGCCAAAATTCAGCCAGATCCGTCCAGTAATTTGAGCTGTGCGTTGATAGATCAATCAGTCAGTCAGTCAGCTTTTCCTTTTATATATTTAGAATTTAGATGATGATATAGTGGGGGTTATGATCCTTAGCAATGCGGGACACGGCCCAAAGAGAGATATGCATTGTTTGTGTACTAGTAAATTAGCGTCAATGAATACATCGATGCAATGAATTCATAACGATCGTTAGGTACCTACTCAATGCATATTTCCTACTTTTTTTGCAATCTCAGCTTTCAGTTCGGCAATTGCTTACAACTGCGCCCATCCGCCCCTTTGTCACGTCACTCGTTCATTATTTCATTATTAGTACGCGCGCAGAAAGGCAACTGAGCAGCGATATAAATGTTCACTAGATGCCGTTGGCGTTAATTAATTATCACCACTATAAATTTTACAATTCTGACTATCAAAAGGTGTACAATACCTACGAGTACTTTGAATAAATGATCTTGAGTTTGAGTTTGATTTAGATTGACGGGAGTGTGGACACCGATGTTCGTTGGAACACGTTGTTACTATGAAGCGCCGCATCTAGTGAAACATTTATATCGCTGCAACTGAGGAAATTAATACAATTTGCCCTCCTCTCTCTTTCTCTGCCTTCGGAATCCATTAAGTCGATCGTGTTTAAAACAGCCTTTAAAACATGGTCGTGAATAAAATTTTTTGTAAATTAATCTTTATTTATAAGGTATATAAATAAATATCTTTTCTAGTGATTTCGTTTGCGCGAATCGAGGCTTCTGCGATTGCGATTGTTATAATGATTGATGCGGGTTCGCCAGCTTTGCGACTGGCTTCCATCAAGGTCCATGATGGTAATTGTGAGAAAGCCGTCAAGCAAACGAAACAAATTAATGTGAGCTCCCGTATTCCATGAGAACCGGCTGAGTCTAATGAATAGCGACTGCCGTCTGTCTGTCAGGTTCAACAGAAAATGTCTGTCAAACGGACAGACAGATTCTGTCACTAAGAAAAGCTTATACCTAAAGCTTATTAGAAGTTAGGTCGGAAACATATTGATTACACGCCACGCTACCCTAAAACGCATCAGCCTCTACCATCTTGGCGCATTTGTGGAAGTCCTGGAGTTGTCTTGAAGCAGGAGTTCCTGATTCTATTCCAGGGAGGAACAATTTGGGTATCTACATATTATAAATTCTGTTTCAACCTTAAGGCGCTTTGAGTTGATTTTAAAAATAGCTGTGACATACAAAGGGACAAATGAACTGGACGAAACTTTATGGGTTTCTTGTTCCAATACGGAACTATAAAAGTCATATTCTATACGCAGGAGCACACTAACAATACGACGCGACGACTGAGATCTATAGAGCACACTTTGACTTTGCTCAGACTTAAGACACCGTTAAAACGAGACAGCGTTATACCGCTGGCATAAATCTGTCTCGTTTTAAAAGAAACTTAAGTCTAAGCATAGTCAAAGTGCGATCTATAGGTAGATTTCGTCCTAAGTGTGTTTCTGTTCTTGCAGAGTAGTAAGTATCTAATTAGTTCGTTACTACAAAATCTCTACTTTTGTTGAAATATAATAAAATATGGGCAACGCAAACTACTTAGGTATTTATACCACTGAAGTGGGTACATTATATTTAAGAATGAAATAATATTAAACTAAGAGGTGCTTCAATTCAACGCTAACAGGTAAAATACTTAAGATTCCACTCGCGATGCACGCAAAAAAATCGATTCCCAGAAACGCTAAATCGGTTGAAATATGCTTCCATAACCATGCTTACAACCCATTCAAGAAAATTAACAAGCCCATTACTAAAAACGGATCATAATATGGGAATTCATCGACCGAATCTTAATGTAAAATCTCCAGTACACATTAGCCCAATGCTCTCGGCAAAGTTTCCCCAAATGTGCATTCTATGTATATCTTGTTTGATGCATATATTTATTTAGGTAATTTTGGGGTTGTTACTTAGATCCTGATATATTGTTTTTATATTTAGACTTTTTAGAGTTACAAGCTGTTTTGTGTGCCTTTCAATCAATTCAATTCGAATTGCGTCAAGATTCTTTGATGCTTGTATGAAAAACCACAACCAATAGAATTTAACTGACGGGTAAATATATCGATAAATACGATTGTTTAATCCATCGTCTATTTAAAAATGGAATCCAGTGATAATACATATTATTCAAACCAAGACAGCTGGTACGACACTGAAAGTGAATAGTGACTTTAGCAGTGTATTCTGCCTGACGACTCGTGAAGATCCTGCGAAAAGAACGAAGAAGGGTAGATAAATTCAGCCGGTGACAAGTACAACTTCACGTCTGCACCGCTTTCCGTTGTATTCCAAGTAATTGGCTTGAAATATGCATAATTTAACAATCTTCGTATTTATCGTGGTACGTAACAGTGAAGTACCGCAAAGTAACGCCTGTTTCTATACGTTAAGTTGTTAAACGAAAAAAACATTAAAAGCAAGCAAGCCGGCGAGCGCTGGTACTTTTGGCAACGCCAAGTGGCGCCGTACAATGATCGCCGAATACGTTGGCCGAGTGCGTTGGGCCGTTGGCCAATGTGTAATAGGCTTTTAACAAGATTTTGAGCTGCCATTTTTTCTTGCCATGATGTAAGCAAGGTCGACGACCCGCACCTGTTGCTTATGTTTTTTTTTTTTTTCAAATCCTGTCTGGCACTAGACGTACGTCTATTAACCATTTGGTTTTTACATAAAGCAACACCGCCCTCCCTCACAGGGGAGTAGCTATTCGCTAATATTCCAATAGGGGACCATGCCAAACTGTCTGACCACTGGGTCCATGAGATACCATATAATATGATATGGAAAATCATCCAAGTGTGAAATAAAGTAGCTAGATACTCCTATAGTTTCTTAAAAATATTCTGTTTATAAGTCACCACTTTATGTATTATTAGTATTAGTGATATTACCAGACTACCATCCATATTTACTTTAACTAATTATAAATGCGAAAGTGTGTCTATCTGTCTATTTGCTAGCTTTTCAGAGACGAACATTGACTATGCTTTGTCCCCGTTAAAGAACTTTCCGGGATAAAAAGTAGCCTATGTTACTCTCCAGGACTTTAACTATGCCTATGCAAACCAATAAACAAATACACTTTCGCATTTGTAATGGATTAATTTATAATGGGTAGTGATGATTGTAATCAAGCGTAAGCCTGTTTTGCATTTTTTTTAATCTGATAGTATATCTATAATGTTATTTATATCTTACTATGTCTTGTTGGTGTACAATAAAGAATATTTTACTTTACTTTACTTTATTTTTCACTTACAGAGAAATTCTGCACGAAGTCTTCTTTTAGGCGTGTTGTTTGAACTTTTTCTTTTATATCTCTTTTTATAACTGTTTAGTTATTGATTTATTACTGAGGCATCGTAAAATAGTAACCGCGCATTCTTCCGACTGTGTAGATCACAATATTGAACCGCTTCTATTTTCAAATACCGACCGAACAAATCCATAGACTCATAGAATTGACTAATAAAGCTTTCTTTAAGTTTAGTATGATTGATTGATCCCCTTCGTAATTTTATGGTGTGGTTGATTTTATTTTTATTTTACTGCAGTTAATTGACTTATTTAGTTATTAATTATAGCTGTGAGCTGTGAGACGGTAGATGTAAGATCTAAACGTACATACAGATAGCTGGCTTCGATTTCATTTTATGCTGAGTACCTTGTTTTCGCAACTTCATCCGCGTGGACTACACAAATTTAAACCCCTATTTTATACACAAATTTATACCCTTAGAGGTTGAATTTTCAAAAATTCTTTTATTAGCGGATGTATACGTCACAATAGCTATCTGCATGCCAAAATTCAGCCCGATCCGTCTAGTACTTAAGTAGTTTGACTTTTAAGCTGTGTGTTGATAGCTCAGTCAGGTAGCCAATCAATCGGTCAGTTAATCAGTCAACTTTTCCTTTTTATTAACCCCCGACCCAAAAAGAGGGGTGTTATAAGTTTGACGTGTGTATCTGTGTATCTGTGTGTCTGTGTATCTGTGTATCTGTGTATCTGTGTATCTGTCTGTGGCATCGTAGCGCCTAAACGAATGAACCGATTTTAATTTACTTTTTTTTGTTTGAAAGGTGGCTTGATCGAGAGTGTTCTTAGCTATAATCCAAAAAAATTGGTTCAGCTGTTTAAGAGTTATCAGCTCTTTTCTAGTTTTCTTGTAGAAAAGAAGGTTAGATAACCGTTAGGTTCATAATATTATGTCAATTGACAAATGTCAAGCTGTCAAGATGGACGTTGCCTAAATACATAATTATTTATTTGAAAATGATGTTTTGGAAAACTCAGTTACTTTGGATCGTCGGGGGTGTTATAAATTTTTAATTTACACTTGTATATACAGATGAAACGGGTTCACAACCCTCAGCAATGAGGAATATAATGGACAGAGAGAGAGAGAGTCCAATTCCTTGCATTAGGTAGAAAGAACTACTCGTATTCTTAACTAGGTACATAATATATTCTACCTTGTTACAGAGCAATAGAGGTGTGGCTCAAGACTGGTCGGCGACACAGCGAGGTCCTGGACGAGCAGAAGATTAGTGAAGGCCAGCTAAGAAGGCCGGGAGCTACCATCATACTCTGGTTGAAGTGTGAACAGGTGAGACCAATCCATACTCCATACTAATATTATAAATGCGAAAGTGTGTCTGTCTGTCTGTCTGTCTGTCTGTCTGCTACCTTTTCATGGCCCAACAGTTTAACCGATTCTAACGAAATTTGGTACAGGGTTAGCTTATGTCCCGTGGACGGACATAGGCTACTTTTTATCCCGGAAAATCAAACAGTTCCCACGGGATTCCTAAAAACCCATCCGCTCAACCGATTTGTATGAAATTTGGTACCGAGGTAGCTTGCATCCTTGTTATTGAAAAAGGCATTTTATCTCGGAAAATCAAACAGTTCCCACAGGATCTTTAAAAACCTAAATTCACGCGGACGAAGGCGCGGGCATCCTCTAGTACCTATACAGGGTGGTCAAAAAGTCGTGGATCAAACGCAATAGGGAGATAGAGGAGGTGATTTCCAGCAAAAAACATTTCGACAGCATGGCCATATTTAAATTGCCCTAAAAGTTATGAATATTTTTGGGTTTTTTTTAAAAATACCAAATTCTTTTACAATGAGACTAATAAAAAAAAATGTAACAAAAAAACAATAAAACAAACGATGTTGTGTCATTACTAGATAATGTATCAGCACTACAAAAGTTCTTTTGAGGCTCTGGGTACCAAATTACAAGAGCAATTAATTTTTTTCCGAAACTTTTAAAGCGTTACCAAAAATTAAATGTCACTTTAAAAGCGCACTGTGAAAAAAAAATGTACTACGGAAAAGTGACCCTATATCAAAAAAACTTGCCGATTTAATGCCAATTCAAATGAGGTATAACACATTACCCTTTGTTTTATAATTCTGGTTTTATAATCGTTTTTTCATATCAAGGTGCAAATTTCAGCAGGTTAGTTTAATTCAAAATAATTTTGAAGATTATCATGCTGCTAGTTAAACTGCTAGTTTTTTGTACGTTGGAATGCTAAAAACATCTCTGTGCTTGTCACACTTAAAATTTGTGAAAAAAAACATAAACTCTTTACTACCACCACGTACCAGAACTACCCAGAACGCCCGTCTTGCAAGCAGTTCATCTTTTCTAGGAAACAAAAGGATAAAGAAACTATGCCTCTCTTTCGCACTAATCATCCTTTCTATTTGCGTTGTTGGAATAAGGAAGAATGATTAGTGTGAAAGAGAGGCATAGTTTCTTTATCCTTTTGTTTCCTAGAAAAGATGAACTACTTGCAAGACGGGCGTTCTGGGTAGTTCTGGCACGTGGTGGTAGTGAAGAGTTTCTGTTCTTTTCACTAAGTGTGAGAAGCACAGTGATGTTTTTAGCATTCCAACGTACAAAAAACTAGCAGTTTAACTAGCAGCATGATAATCTTCAATTTTTTTTTGAATTAAACTAATCTACTGAAATTTGCACCTTGATATGAAAGAACGATTATAAAACCAGAATTATAAAACAAAGGGTAATGTGTTATACCTCATTTGAATTGGCATTAAATCGGCAAGTTTTCCTGATATAGGGTCACTTTTCCGTAGTACATTTTTTTTTCACAGTGCGCTGTTAAAGTGACATTTAATTTTTAGTAACGCTTTAAAAGTTTCGGAAAAAAATTAATTGCTCTTGTAATTTGGTACCCAGAGCTTCAAAAGAACTTTTGTAGTGCTGATACATTATCTAGTAATGACACAACATCGTTTGTTTTATTGTTTTTTTTGTTACATTTTTTTTATTAGTCTCATTGTAAAAGAATTTGGTATTTTAAAAAAAAACCCAAAAATATTCATAACTTTTAGGGCAATTTAAATATGGCCATGCTGTCGAAATGTTTTTTGCTGGAAATCACCTCCTCTATCTCCCTATTGCGTTTGATCCACGACTTTTTGACCACCCTGTATATACAATGATGCGTATCATAGTTAACGAATCCATACTATCCATATCCATACGAATATTATCCATATCCATCATCATCATGATCAACCCATGGCCGACTCACTACAGAGCCAAGCCAAGTGCGGATTGCCAGACATCCATATCCATACTATAATATTATTGTAAATGCTAAACTGCGTCTGTCTGTCTGCTAGTTTTTACAGTTCATCCGTTTAACCGATTTTGACGAAATTAGGTAAAGAGATAACTTGCAACCCGAAGATAGGCATAGGTCATTTTTTGTGCCGCGAAGTCAAAGAGTTCCCTTGATTTTTAAAAATCTAAATCCACTTATATGAAGTATGAGAGGTAGATTGCATCCTGGAGACTTAAGATACGGGAAAATCAAACTTAGTTTTTTTTAGGGTTCTGTACCTCAAAATGAAAAACGGAACCTTTATAGCACTTTGTTGTCTGTCTGTCCGTCCGTAGTCCATAGATATATTTTAGCCTTTTCATTGGTACTTACTTGATAGTTTCAAATACCAGCGAATTATCCATCTTTAAAACATGGGACCTACTGATAAAAATGTATCCTTTATGTCCCATAAGGAACTATTGCATACATAAAGTATCTACAGCTGCAGCGATCTATTTCAGGATATTATACGTTTATGCCAATTAGCATTTAATCAAAAATAAGCTTAATAAAAATTCCGTAATAGTAAAGGCGCATTATAATATTACTATGGTCGTAGGACTCGTGGGTCATTAGTCGTTTAAAGATGGCCGCCACTTTACATTATGTGTAAAAAACGTAAACATAGCGTCCACCTGCGCGCGCCGAGATTGGCAGGTGCTTCAAAAGTGCATCTGCATACAAAAAAACACTAGCAGATGCTCGCGACTCGGTCCGAGATAAAAAACATATCGAACTATAATAGCACTCATGATAGGATGTGTTGTCTATATTTATGTAGATGTGATAGATTTAAACAAATAACTATCAGTTGCACTTACTATTTGCGTTAGTATTTACTATTATACGATTCTGGCTGAATTTGTAAAAAATACGGGAGCTTTATTTACCCCGTATTTTAATCTCGCAATTACGGGTTTCTGTGTTTATTATACCTATTGGGTTAGATAATTATTGTACCTACTGGGTATGACACCGACATTCCCAATATCCTTGAGTAACAAAAACTATAACCCAAATTATTTATGGCATTTTTCAAAGGACATAATATCATTGAGTAACAAATTCCATTAAAAATTCCTTCGTAAAAGCGTCAGAATTCTTTTTCTAGACTTAAAGGTCTTTGTCCAGGACATTCACACCACACAAGATGCATGCGAACAATTTATACCCGCAGCTGCAGTAGGGAACCGCAAATGGTACGAGTAGATGTAAATACTTACTTTTATTTCATAAGTAGGTATTACAATGTACATAATCTACTAAGTTGTAGTACTGTAATTATAACTCTAGCAACCGCTCGCGGCTTCGTTTCCTTAAGAATTTCGGAAAATCCGGCCTTATTCCTTGTCTACATTAAAAAGGAAACCTCTGCACTAAATTTCAGCTTTCTAGGTCTAAGGGTTCGCGCTGAGCGTTGATAAGCCATTCAACGAGTCAGGACTTTTTTTTTCTGTATGACATAAAGCCGGTGTCTTCAAAGTTCGAACTAGCATTAGCATTATTCTCGGTATTAAACCTATGTCGAATACGGAAAAATTGTACCAATCATTTCTACAATATCAATTTTACCCGACTGCGGCGAAGCCAAAAGGAAGGGTAATGATTTTAGCAGTCTATGTATGTATGTATGTAAGTATGCATGTATGTTTGTATCCAGATTCTGTGTGTTCCACCGTAGCGCCTAAACTACTGGGCCGATTTTGATGAATGAGGTGTCGATTGATTCGTCGTAAAGGCCCGAATGACATAGGCTATATTAATTTACACGAAAAAAATTGACCTAGCGGATGTTACATCAAAAAAAGTGGGGGTCTCCAAAAATATTTTTTGCTATTGTATCGAGTGAGTGTCAAATGAAAGAGGAGAAAATTCTGAATTCATGGGTATAAATATACAACAACATTAAAATACACCAAACGACAGACAATTTAACTCAATTAATGTCAATTTAATGTCAGTGTTATTCTGATGATCGCAGTCGGGATTTAGTTTTCAACTTTATCTTGTTTGAATGAATGTAGTTAAAGACCTGAAGAGTTACATACAGTTAATACACACTTTTTACTTATTATAAAACCTATAAATCCACGCGAATGAATTCGCGGGGATCAGCTAGTATGTAATCATTATGTTACAGTATCCGGCAAGAAATATTGTACGTATCGACCTTTGGAAAGAGATTTTCGTAGATCGGTTTCTTAGAGCTTTGTCTTTGTCGTTGAGACCGACAAAACATCACATGGGTATGAGTGATAGAGACAACGCTCTACGAAGCCGAAATCCCTTTCCAAAGGTCGATATAGAATATTTTCTGCCGGCTACTGTAAAACTTAAAACACCCAACGCAACTCGGTTGGTCTAATTATCCAGATACATATATAAATGATCTGAAATTAAAGACACGATATATTATCTTTACCACCTGAAAGGTACATGCTTGCCCTTTATGCCCCGTAAACATAAAAACTCAATTTAATGTGTTTGATCTATACCGCCATTTTAAGTTAACTATTTGTAACTTCCCGTCCTACCTCAATGTAATTAACAAGCCTCTACCACGCGACCTATTCCGCGAATGAGCAAAAATTAAAATAAAACCTTAAGAAAGCACCTGGATCCTGTAATTAAGGCTTTATTCACACGAGCGACAGTTGTGTACGTGAGCTTATGTCCCAACTGTCGGTTACACAGTTTCGAAAATATACATACTTTTTGGGTCCATATAACTTTGAAACTACATATTCTCGCAGATATCTAACAAACCACAGACACAGAAATTATTAATTTTAAAAGCGAGTCTTCATTGTATTGAGTTGTATTGCCTAGTATTAAAATGAGAATCAAACTTCGTTTGTACGTGGCGCGCTCAGGAGCGCTCGAAGGAAACTCCTCATAATATAATTATATTTATAGCCCAACTGCAAAACATCCGACTGAAATTCGAAAGAATCCATGGAAGGCAAACCAACACTTTTACCTATTGGAATATTTAAATAATAATAAGTGCCCACTTTTTATAATCCTTCATGTCATTCGTTTCATTCGAAAGGAAGTAGCTAAAACATAGATTGTGTACAAAATATTTATTTTTAATAGCCACATTTCAACTGTTATCAATGGATAAACTTCTGGAAATATAAGCTGCATTTTATCTTTGCAACGCAACGTATTTTTTACTTACAAAACTTGCAAAGTTTTCATCCATTGCATAGATAAAAACTTTGCAAGTAAAACGACAACTTTTTAATCGCAACTTTGTACCAAACCTTATAAATATACAGTGCATGTAACTCTTATATCTCCACTGCCAACACCTTGGTCGCCTCACGCTAGTTTAACAGCTTTTTGTGTACTAGCTTATGCCCGCGGCTTTGTCCACGTGGACTATACAAATTTCGAACCTCTATTTGACCCCCTTAGGGGTTATATTTTCAAAAATTACTTTTTAGCGGATGTTTCCGTCATAAAAGCTATCTGCATGCCAAGTTTCAGCCCGATCCGTCCTGTATGACCTGTGCTTTGATAGATTAATCAGTCAGTCAGTCAGCTTTTCCTTTAGATTTAGACTGGCTTATGCCCGAGACTTCGTCAGCGTGGATTTAAGTTTTTAAAGATCCCATGAGAAATCCTCGATTTTCCAGAATAAAAAGTAGCATAGATGACTCCTTATACAATCCTCTACCTGTCTGTAAAGTCCTGTCAAAAACGGTTCAGCCTTCCGAAAATTAACCCGGACAAACATACAGAGAAAAATTTGAAAATGTGTGTATAGCCATAGATAAATTATTATATCATCATCATTTTCTTAATATGTCGTACCGACCTTACAGGTGGTCTACTTAGTAGTATTCTAATTTAAGGTTTTTTTAATATCTTTTAAAGAGCTTTAATTCCAACGATTTGGTTTATTTACTGTCTAGTTAAATAGATTCGCTGCACGGTTATAATTTTTATATTTTTGTAATCTTTATAACCGAAATTGTTAAGAGGACACTTCCTTCTTAGTACACTTTATTGATTGAAGAAAAATACAGACGTCCTAGTATCCTAATAATGAAAATCAGAGGTATATAAAGGGTTAGGTATCTTTATCTTTAATAATTTTTGATAAGAATTGATAAGAAAACATATTCAAAACAGTAGCAGTAGACTTTGCTGTTAAGAGGGCTCTCTCCGTCACTCGTTTCATACAATCGTAGTTCCGATTTCATTTGAATATTAAGCAACCAAAGTCCATGAAATTTTGCAGACATATTCTAGAAACTAATATCTATGTCTGTGGTTTTCCAGATTTCTGTTAAAATATTAGGTTTCAAAGTTACGCGGTCTTAAAAATTTTCATACAAATCTTTGAGCCCCTGTAATTTTAAAACTACATATTTTTAGAAAAATCTTAAACACCACAGACACATTGATTAGTTTCTAGAATATGTCTGCAAAATTTCATGGACTTTGGTTGCTTAATATTCAAATGAAATTGGAACTACGATTGTATGAAACGAGTGACGGAGAGAGCCCTGTTAAGTTTATTAAGACTACGATAGCCACTTTTTCTGTGACAATAACTCTATCAAGACTTGATTACTACGTTTTCGGTTGTAAATGACTCGTTAAGTCCAAAAAAGCGAGACATCTGCATACCACTCGCTAATAAGATAAACTTTTTAATAAACTTTTTTTTAAATCACCTGTCGACTCGTCCGTCGTGACATTCGATTATCCCTATAATTCTACCAACACCTTAGTAACAATTAATTAGGGAAAAAACTTTAGTTTTTGTCTAAGCATTCCGCTGACTAGCAGGTGGGTTTGAGTGCATGTATTAGGCGACCATTACACGATAGGCTTTGATGTCAGTTTTGCCTCAGTCACTAGGCACTATCAAATTCAAATTCAAATTCAAAATGTTTTTATTCAATTAGACTTTTACAAGTTCTTTCGAATCGTCAAAAGCATCTACCACTGGTTCGGAATGCCTTTCCTACCGAGAAGAACCAGCAAGAAACTCGGCGGTTGCTCTTTTCAAAGATTTGATATACAATATTATGCCATGTATAAAAGCAATTGAAGTCCTGCGCATTGCTGGAGCGAATCGAAGTTTAAATCCACGCTTTTTTATCATTTACATAATCTTCGATAGTATAATATGCTTTTCTCAAGAGCATATTTTTAATAGATTTTTTGAACCTGTGTAAAGGCAAGTCCAAAATTGACTGAGGAATTTTGTTATAGAAGATTATACCCATTCCCACAAATGACTTTTGGACCTTCCTGAGACGGAGCGTAGGAGTCGCAAGCCTGTTACGGTGTCTAGTCAGCCTGTTGTGTAGATCGCCAACCTTCTTGTAACTAAAAATATTTTGTCTTACAAAAATTATGTTGTTGTAAATATATTGAGAGGCTACGGTAAGGATACCTATTTCCTTAAATTTTTCTCGAAGTGAATCGCGTGGTTTTAAGTTATAAATATCATAACCGATAAATCAATAATCTTCCATCTAATACGATGACTTATTTGCAAACCAACTTCTGGATAAGGCCGACCGCACTTTAGATGCGTTTTCGTACGAATTTGACTCGTGCGAAAACGTGCGAACACGCATGAACAATCCCGACCTTCCAAGTACTATGAAAGCGCGCAAACTAGTTGGAGTCAGTCGTACGTACGTTGGGATTTTTAAATACACTTTTGTGCGTTGCAATAATCAATTTACGGACACAAATGCTTGTGGGATCAAAGTGGAATCAAAGAACAGAAATATCTTGAAAATGCAGATTATTTATCACGCACCAACGATATCACTGGGATACTGTCTGTTTGACGAACAAAAACGTAGTCAGTGTGTGAACTAAAGTACGACCAGTATTCATATTATGTATGACCTTACGTACGATACAAATTCGCAAACAAAGTGCGGTTAACCTTATCAAGAAAGACGAATCTATACTAATAAATAAAATTGGAGTGTCTGTCTGTAATTTCGAAATAACTACCTCATATTAAGCTCATATGGTTATTTGAACGATACCATAACTGAATCACACGTTTTTAAAATTTTTGTCTGTCTGTCTGTCTGTCTGTCTGTCTGTCTGTCTGTCTGTCTGTCTGTCTGTCTGTCTGTCTGTCTGTCTGTCTGTCTGTCTGTTTGAAAAGGCTAATCTTTGGAACGGCTGAACCGATTTTGACGGGACTTTCACAGGCAAGTAGAGGATTGACCAGGGCGTAAAATAGGCTACTTTTTTAACCGACTTTTAAAAAGGGAGTTGTGTTTTTCTACCTATGTACACCGAAATCTCCGAGATTTCTGAACCGATTTGCGTCATTTCTTTGTTAATCGATAGAGGAACTTTGCGACATTGTTTCATAAAAAATTTGGAGTCCAACTCCTCAATCCTGATGCTGCAGGGGATCTGACCAATCCACGCGGGCGAAGCTGCGGGCATCAGCTAGTGTATGATATACCTAGATGAACGTTTGATAGGGCAGAGTGCCCTCATCTTTCTTGATTGATAGAACTGATTGATGCAGTCTGACTGATTGACTGACTGATTGTCTAATGGACACGTATAAGCACCTAATTATTTGTTGTTTATTATTAGTTTTGTTTGTAATGTCTAAAAACTTACTTATCAAGGAATGTTATCGTTACATTAGTCAAGTAAACGGTCACAAACCTGCCTGTTATGCCGTAAAAGTAACTTATAAACCCTGAAAATAAAGTCAATTGCGAAAAATTTCCAAAAAGAAATACATTTTCTATACAATCAAACAGTACACGTGGAACGAATAAATTAATTAAATGATAGAGAATCATGTAATTTGTCTGAAAAATATATAGCTTCTCGTTGGATCTCCTTCGTAGATATAAGGGTTTAAAAAAATGTAATCTTTAATTAATATAATATTACAATGATAGCAATTTCAGTTTACCTATATGTTTGATTCTAGCGAAAACAATTTAAGCTCCTAAGGCATAAGACTTTTCTGTTACGAGTGGCCGGGATGGACTAAAGAGTTGTGGAGAAATCGAAGGGAGGCCTTTGAGTTTGCTTTGAGTCGTGGAAATATGGTCTTATTTAGATTAGATGAAAATCTAAGCTAAAGACAGATATCCTGTTTCTGTTGATGGGTTTCACATACAATTGGGATGATGCCTACCTATGTCTAAAATATTTTTTTATTAGGAGTCATTAAAGAGAGGGAGTTCCAAAATTCGTAAAATCCACGTTCGATGTTAGTTTTAAGTTTGCTAACTATTTTAAATTATCGATTTAACTAAAAAAGTACGTCCAATTATGTCAAACGTCTATGACGTCACTTCTGTGAATTTCATACAAGCTCCCTTACTAAGCGAGCGTTTTGAATTTTGATAAAAAGTCACTGATTTGACTAGTAGTCGTCATCCCTATTGCTCAGTACTTATTTTCAAATACATAAGGTAGGTAATTTGTGTTAAATTTTACAAAGTCAGAGGCGATATTACCAGCTGCAAACTAATAAACTATGTTAGCGAGGACGCAACAGATAGCAGAAATGAAAACTCAGGACGATTAAAGTAATTTAGTAAATCGTCGAACCTGTGCTGGTGGCACGCGAGTGGTCGCCCACCTGTTGGTCCGCTCACCCTCCCTATAATACTAATATGTATAGGGTGATTTATTTGTATTTTTCACATTCGTACCCCTATATCAAAATTGTTGCAAGTCGAAAACACACTTTCCAGAAACTATAAAAACCGGCCAAGTGCGAGTCAGACTCGCGCACCGAGGGTGCTAGAGTCGTATTTTTTCGATATTTTGCACGATAAATCAAAACTATTATGCATCAGAATAAACGAAAATATGTTCTAGAATGTACTGTTAAAGCCCTTTCATGTGATACCCCACTTGGTATACCTATTAATTAATTATTATTAATATTACTTTGAAAGTTGAATTAGGTATATGTTCATGAACTTATTTCAATGAAGTATCAGTATCTACTCGACACACACGCAAATTAGAAAAGAGATTATATATTTTCTGAAAAATATCCTTTATACCGGTCTCGGTTCAGTAAAAATATTTAATTAGGGAGGCAGGCTTTAAAGATACGGGCTTCTCTTGTATAAGGGATCAGATTTCAATTAAAAATTATAACTTGAACTTGTTATTTTCACTCTCAAAAGGCTTCATTTTTGCCCTCTTTTCATAAACATTTTCTAACTTATTAGGTTACAAATCGGGACTTACAGATAATTAATAATATCAATTTTGCGAAAGAGTTTAGCCACTGAATTCAATACGGCTAAACATCGTTCGGGAAGCTTCGAAAAGCTTCGAGACGCGTCCAACTCAGTGTTTTAAGAGCAAAGTCTTCGAACAGTTGGGGTTTGAAAATAATGGCATATAGATCCGAGACATGGTCGCTAACTATGAGCGACATAAAATAATTCAGAGTTACTCAGATTGTAATGAAAAGGCCTATGCTTCGAGTTTTTCTACGTAGTCAAAAATTATCATGAAGTGATTAAAAAATAGATACGCAACTTGGTATGGTAATTGGTACAATGTCAATAGAAGAGGGTGGACTTAAACAGCTAATTTCTTCAGACATGACGTATGAACGTTACTTTGCCGAAAAATATCTGAGTTATTCTCAAGTCTCGTAGGTACTAGAGAAATAATTTAAAAGTTGTGTTGCGTGCCGCGCCTCTCGCAGTAAACGATCACCTTTAGCCGGCCGATGTCAAGTTCGATTTATGAAACCAATTAAAGCTATAATAATAATTGGCAGAGTACGAGTGCTCTTTTCCTGAACATTTTCAGAACAACCTGTATATGGGTGCACCTGTCGTGAGTTTTTTACCTTTTGTTTCGTTTCTACCTTTAACCCAACATGGCTATAATAACCCGATACGTATTATGGCAGGTCATTGGTGTACGTAGAACTTCGATCATTAAAGTGCAAGATATATAATTCCATAATAAAAAGCTAATGGAAAATATTGTAATAGTACCGTGATAACCCAGTGGTCAAGACGTCCGCCTCCTATTTGGGAGGTCGTGAATTCGATCTCGGACAGGTATCTCTAACTTTTCAGTACATTCTAGTGTCGATTCTGCTGTCTTTCGCTAAACTAGAAGAGTATCTGCGTCTTTTTCTTTTTAATATTGCTAAAAGAGGACGGAAAATGAATTTTAAATGAAAGACTCTTAATTTTAGTGTTGCTCTACATTATCTTCAAGACTGGCACCTAAAGTCAGGAGATTTGACAGTTTTAGATTAAACTAGCTGTGCCCGCAACTTCGTTCGCGTGGAATAGTGACTTTCAGCGCGCTTTATATAGCCACGGACGCTCAGGCGCGAGGCGTGTAGTACGTACTCTGTACGTTAAAAATGTTCGCCGTGATTCTTTAAATTGAGATAACTTTTTTATTTATGAACCGATTGACATGAAATAAACACTAAATGTTAAGTGAAGCTTACTACAATATATTAGTGAAAACCGTATCTAAATCGAATAAGCCGTTTCTGACATTAGCGTGCACAAACAAACAGACAAACAGACAAAAAAAAATTAATTACAATTTCGGATTCGGCATCGATATAATAACAACCCCTGCTACTTTTTTTTATATATTTCCATTGTACAGACACCACTTTTCTACAATTTTATTATATGTATACTGTATAGATTAAGTTTGTCTGTCCTTTTCTTGTTACGTTGGCAAGAAAAAGATGCTAATACTTTAAAATTAAGTTGTCATCAGAATCAGTACCACTGTCTCTTTTAGATTCTTTTTATAAATAGAGTAGGTAAGTATAGATGATGCATAGCTACTCTGTTGTGAAAAATGGAGGTGTTCTTGGACAATTTACAAATTCCCTGACTATGCGCCTCTCGTGTTTTAACTGTTACTTTCATTTGATTAATTGCGCGTCACTGTAAAACTAATTAGACGGTTGATGTTTAAACGGGAGACTGTGGCGGCTAGTTAGGGAACTAATGTGACAGTTATGGATTAAACGGCATGTTTTTCCTGATGTTTATAAATTTCGTTAAAGAAATTTTTGAAAGTTACGAAAGTATTTAATATTTTTAAATCAAAGAAATTGTCGACAGCAGTATACAAATCATCTTTCACAAGTTCGTAACTACAAAACTGTAGAAACAAATTTCTCTAAAGGTCATGCGATAAAATATAGGTATACTTAACAAAAAAACTACTTAAAAATAACAATAAATACTTAACAATAACAATCTGTTGGTAACAGACTGATAAATCACACTAATATTATAAAGGAGAAAGTTTGTATATGTGTGTGTGTGTGTGTGTGTGTGTGTGTATGTGTGTGTGTGTGTGTGTGTGTATGTTTGTTACTCCTTCACGCAAAAACTACTGGACGGATTGGGCTGAAATTTCGAATGCAGATAGATTATACCCTGGATTAGCACACTACTTTTTATCCCGGAAAATCAAAGAGTTCCCACGGGAATTTTTAAAAACCTACATCCACGCGAACGAAGTCGCGGGTATCAGCTAGTTCTTTTATAAGTACGGAGGCTTGCATCTCAAATCAGGAAATATGTCTACTTCGTTTCTTGATAGCAGCTGCAAACCTTACCTATAACTGTTGTACGCGAGCATAAATTGAATAAGTGTATCTTCCCGATCGAGAAATGTATTTTGCTGGTTTATTGGAATTATCTAGACCAGTTTGTTTTTAAATAAATAAAAATAAAAAAACTCCTGAACCCTGAAAACATTCCGTTCCTTTTTCTGAGCAGTCGAGTAACAAGTGTAAATTAAAAATTTATAACACCCCCGACAAGTGAAGTTTACAGTAACTAGAAAAGAGCTGATAACTTTCAAACGGCTGAACCGATTTTCTTGAATTACAGCTAAAACACTCTCGATCATCCACCTTTCAAACAAAAAAAAAACTAAATTAAAATCGGTTCACTAGTTTAGGAGTTACGATGCCACAGACAGATACACAGATACAAACGTCAAACTTATAAAACCCCTCTTTTTGGGTCGGGGTTTAAAAAATTTAACATGATTATCGAATTAGTCAATAGAACAATTCTTTAGAAGGATCAAGCTCATCGACCTCGATAGCACCTACACATACTTATCTTAATAAGAGATAATAAGTATTAAGTCGCAGCGTCACCTGTCAAATTTAATTTGCACGGATGGACGACCAGCTCCGTGTAGGAGTGAAGCTATGACCTGCTTTGCCACTGACCTCTATTAATACGAGTACGCTGGACTTGCAATTGCCGACCTGTTTTTGAAGGAACTTGATTTTCGCCATTTTGGTGCTGATATGACTTTACCTGCTTTACTATTTTTGTTTGTTTTTAGGACATGGTAAATGAACGCCAAGTCGCCCTGCGGTGCGTTTGGGCCAATGTGTACTGTATGAATTATAAAACTGTATCCACGGACGCAGCGCTGGTACTGGCGAACCTAACACTCATCTAATTACTGGCTCTTGAAAGAACGGAGACATGAAACACCAAAAACTCAGAATCGTGAAGAAGGAAACCCTGCTAAGATGGCAAAGAGAGTGGGATGGATAAAGGCAGATGGACACTTTGTCTCATCCCCAGTCTGGAAGAATGGACACAGAGACAACATGGCCGACCGTCAGACTGGCATTAGGATTTACTGTCAGGAATTTCTAACCCGAAATTTGGAAGTTAGCGGTGTTCACACCTGTGCCGCGAACAGCACCTAAAACCGTCGATCCAGGGACTGATCTATCGCCGGACGTGTCGGATTGCCGTCCCATCGGGCTATGAGAGTGAGAAAACAGGTATTGCACCTGTCTTTGTGCATAAACTTCCGAGTTAATCTTTCTGGAGATTGGCCACGGTGGCCGAAATTTGGTCGGAAGATCATTAGGTCTTCAAATACTGCATACCGATTTGCCTTTCAAAAACGCTATCTATTTGTCAAACGCTTTTTACAAGTAAGACAAGTATAAAATATCACGGGGTTCTTTGTACCGTGGATGGTGTGAAATGTAAGCGGAAGCGGAAACATTTTCAAAGATCAACATCCTGATCTATACTTCCAGTAGTACCGGGCAATGGGAACTCTTTGATTTTCCGGGATAAAAAGTTGCCTATGTCGATTTCCGGAATGCAAGCTACCTCTGTACCTTTCATATGAATCGGTTAAACGGATGGGCCTTTAAGAATCCCGTTGGAACCCTTTGATTTTCCGGGATAAAAATTAGCCATGTTCTTCTCCAGGTTGTAAGGTAACACTGTACCAATTTTCATCAAAATCGGTTAAACTGCTGGGCCGTGAAAAGCTAGCAGACAGACAGACACACTTTCGTATTTATAATATTAAGTTTGGATGATTGTCGCCAAGCGCAAGCCTATCGCGTAATTAAATTGGACAATGGTGGATTCAAGAATGACTGCTTTATTAACAAAATCGCTATTTCCTGTGATTTAACCCTCCCGCTAACGGTCGCACCGTTGCATCGCTCCTTGCTTCACACCGCGCCGGCCAAATTGAATAACACCATTTGCATAACCATCAACAGGACTCTCTCCGTCACTTACTCCATACAATCGTAATTTCAATTTCATTTTAAAAATATTAAGCAACCAAAGTCCATGAAATTTTGCAGACATACTCGTAATATTCTAGAAACTAATATCTGTGCCAGTTTTCTGTTCCGTGGTGCCAGTGGTGTTTTAGATTTTTCTAAAAATATGTAGTTTCAAAATTACAGGAGCTCAAAGATTTGTATGAGAATTTTTACAACCGCGTAACTTTGAAACCGAATATTTTAACAGAAATCTGGAAAACCACAGGCATAGATATTAGTTTCTAGAATATGTCTGCAAAATTTCATGGACTTTGGTTGCTTAATATTCAAATTAAATTGGAACTATGTTTGTATGGAGCGAGTGACGGAGAGACCCCTCTTAACTCCGCCGTTAAGGAGCGTTCATTTGTTTTTTGTTTTTGAGTCCAAAGGACCCAGGCGTTTGAATATTGATGTTTTTAACACGTGACCTATAAGGCAGCATACTTTTGGACCGAACATTTTGTGTTTGTTTTATTGATTAGCACCGTGTTAAAGGGTTTTGTTTCAAGTCATACTAATCCATGCTAATATTATAAATGCGAATGTGTGTCTGTCTATTTGTCTGTCTGCTAGCTTTTCACGGCCCAACAGTTGAACCGATTTCAATGTTTGGTTACAGGCGTTAGCTTACATCCCGAGGAAGGACATAAGCTACTTGTTATGCCGGAAAACCAAAGAGTTCCCACGGGATTCTTAAAGGCCGTTTAACTAATTTATATGAAATTTGTTACAGAGGTAGCTTGCATCCCGGAAATTTACATCTAGACAACTTTTTATCCCGGAACGATGTATCACGATGTTTTCCATCACTGTCAAAGCAAGTAATACTTAATTGCTTAAAGCACACATAACTCCAAAAGTTAGAGGTGCATGCCCGGAAACGACCCCCCGACCCCAGTATAAGAAGCCGACCGCGCCTTAACCACTGGGCTATCAGTATCACCACTCCTAATACCTATCTAACCCAGGGACTTCGTCTGTGTCGGTGTTAGCTGGCGGGCGTGCTCTGCCTTTTTGGAGTGTTTTTTTTGTTGTTAAAACTGACTAGAAAGCACTCTAAGGGGGTGCCGTGCGTGTGTCGGCGAGCGCCGGCACAGACGGGGTCCATATTTGTATAGTTTAACTAACTTGTTACAATAAACTACAAACTTGACATTAGCTAATCTTTGTAAAGCCAGAAAAGAGAGAAAAAAAAAATCTAACCCACAAATTTACTATGGGAAATAATGCTTATAGCTGAACATTTAAAAATGTTCACAACTACCTATTCTTTTTGCTTCAATGAATTAAATCATTTATCAATTAATCGATCAATTAGTTCCCTATTTTTACGCAATCGTGTAGAAATCACGCGAATAGTCGATTTCAATTAACGCATCGCAAAAAAACGATACCTCAGTTCTCGGTTGTTGTCCTTCAATTTAAAACAATAAACTGGCAATATTTTAATTGATATTTGACATTCACAAAATACCATGCCTCGACTACCTCGCAAGTCTAGAAGGGTATTGAATGTAGGTTTGTATTCAAATAAATTTTACAAGTGCTTTAGAATCGTCAAAAGAATTTCACTACTAATGGGGGCTTATTTAGATCAATTACAATCCGGGTATCTTCAAAACAAGAGTAAATAGACATTTTCTAGGCAAACACGTTCCATCTTATGCCTCATCATCACTTCCCATCAATTGTGATTGTAGTCAAGCGTATAAATGCGAAAGCCTATCCATTTAACCGCTTTTGATGTTTGCTACAGAGTTAGCTGACATTTTGGGAAAGGTCTTAAGTAGGTCATTTTTAACCCCGGAAAATCAGAGTTCCCACAGGATTTTTAAAAAACGTGGACGAAGTTCCGGGCATCGTTTACTTGGTACAGATACTTGGTACTTTTATTCCAGAAAATCAAAAACTTCCCACGGAACTTTAAAAAACCTAAATTCACGCTGACAAAGTCATATGAGCTCCCGTGTCAAACCAAAAAAGTTATTGGGGTTTTCTGTGAAGGAGTTCGTTGTAGCTGCCCTCCCGGAGCAGGGAAGTTGATGGAGTTGACGGCGCTTCAACTTACACCCCCATAACTTAGTGAGCATGTAAATAGAATTATGTTAGGTCCTGGCTAGAGATATGAGATTAATTCCGGACTCATACTTGGCACGTACTATTTATTTTATAGCCATTTTTTATAGCTCACGTTGCGCGAAAAACCACCGCGACAAAAAGCCATTCAGAAGTGCGCGTCAGGCCGAACCGACGCCGCCGCGGAGTCAAGGGCGGTCAGCGAGCAGCTGGCTTCCTTCTGAATTTTAATTCCCGCCGAATCTATGCTGTAGGTAAAAGACCAAACTCTGCTGCACCTATGTTTGCCTAGTGACTAGTCTATAATCTGTCAGTCAGCTTGTTTGAGTCCACACTCCACATCCATATAATATAGGCCTTCAAGGAGTGAGGGCCGGTCGGCAAGCAGCTGGCTCCTTCTGAATTTTATTCCCGCCGAATCTATGCTGTAGGTAAAAGACGAAACTCTGGTGTACTTATGTCCGTTCAATCAGTCAGTCAGCTTGTCTGTGTCCACTGCTACAAAATATAGACCTTCTCGAGAGCGCGCCACAATACACAGCCGTCCCGTTCCTCATCCGTCCACTTCCCGCTACATTCAAAAGGTGATCAGTCCAGCGGGCTGGAGGTCGTCCCACACTGCGCTTGCTAGTACTCCGTTTTCATTCCAGAACACGTTTTCTCCAGTGGTCATCGGTTCTGCGATAGACATGGCGTGGCTTGGTCAATAATTGTGATAACCCATTCATATTTGAAGTGGTGATATCCTAGTAGTTAATATTTCTATTTGAGGGGATCCGAGATCCTCTAATTTTTCGGAGCTGTGCGAAGGAGTATGGATAGTACCGTAATGAAACCCCTCATCATCATCTGCCCTTCGCCAGCCTACTGTTGAGCACAAGTTTGCTCGCAGAATAAAAAGGGTTTATATTAAAACTTCTAGGAGTCGCTTTGCACACGTTTCCGTCGTACGTAACTGCGTGCGCGTTTTTTCTATCCTAGCCGTTAGTCTCCTAGGACTGACTAGGCAAATCTAAGAGCGGTTGACTTTCAAATTTTGACTGTAACATCTAAACTACGTAGTCGGAGGTACACACTACTTTTACGATCTTGCTCGAGGTCAATCGAACGACAACTTTGTACGCGAATGCGCGAAAATGAGATAAAAAGGCGGAAGCGTCTACGGCTAGACAGACGTTCGCTGTAAAATATTCCAAATTAGAATATTAAATGTTATGCAATATGCAATAAATTTAAACAATAAAATATTGAAACCTGCTCTTTGCGTCTTTATTAAGCACATTTTTTTTTTAATTCATTCAATAATAATTTGAATAAGATTAACACGTCAATGTTATAAAATTTTATAAAGCTAACTTAGGTATTTAATTTTTCTGTCCTTTTATAATTTTTTAAAATATTTTCATCGAGTTACTGAAGCGGTTGGTATACTTTAGCCTGAACATCGTTTTGATACCTACTTAGTTGAGTTTAATCAGATCTTTTTTCTAACAATTACATAATTTTATTCAAATCAGAATAATATACTTTGCATTTTCTAACATCACGGCACTAAAACCTGCTAATGTATTTTTTTTTAATTTAGCTGCAGGTACGTCACTATAACCAAACCACTGAGGCACACGATTGTTTTTTTTTAGGAATATTTAAGCAATTTGGATCAATTGTTACAAAATAATACATAATCGTAATAAAACTATTTAGTTTTTTTTCTGGAGAACTGTAAATACTTCACCTTTTTGAAGGTTCCGTACCTCAAAAGTAAAAACGGAACCCTTATAGGATCACTTTGTTGTCTGACTGTCTGTTTGTCTGTCAAGAAACCTATAGGGTACTTCTCGTTGACCTAGAATCATGAAATATAGTAGAGGTAGGTCTTATAGCACAAGTACAGCAATAAATCTAAAAACCGCGAATTTATGGTTACATCATTTAAAAAAAATTAAAATACGCTTCAATTTTCAAAATAAAATAAATAATTTAAAATGTGTTTAAATTTTGAAACTAAGATAACTATACCAAGTGGAGTATCATATGAAAGGGCTTTACCTGTACATCCTAAAACAGATTTTTACTTATTTTTATGTGTAATAGTTTTTGATTTATCGTCCAAAATGTTGGAAAAAATACCCGAGTACGGAACCCTCAGTGCGCGAGTCTGACTCGCACTTGGCCGGTTTTTTTAAGTTGTCAACTGCCAATAGAACATTCCGTTCTTTGCTCGAATTTTTTAAAATACACGAGACATATGCATTTCAACGTATCGCACGCTATTTATTTTTATTATGTCTTTCGATGTGGCAACACTGAATTATTTTTGTTTAGAAAGTTTCCAGAGCTATTTCGAATGCATGTTAAGTAGAAGAGCATCGTTTTTCTTCCATTCTATTTCAAGCGGTTCATTCAATTTTAACACTTTATTTTTTAGGGTTCCGTATCTCCAGAGAAAACAAGGAACCCTTCGTTGTCTGTCTATCAAGACCCATCAAGATAATCAAAACTTTAAGGATACTTCCCGTTGAGCGAGAATCATGAAAGGCACGTAGCAATGTCTTAGGCTGAGATCTAATAGAGCGTACTTTGACTTCGCGCAGACTTAAGTATTTCATTGGTGTGTTACAAATAAAAGATGGATGCTCTTGGATTTGATTTTATTTCCATTCACACGACACAGACAGACATTGTATCAAGACAGCGATAGGTGACAAGTGACAAGTATGTGACAAGTGACAGATGACGTTAGGATATTACACAGACTAATACAATACCGTAACATCTCCCTTTTTTTTTTTTTTTTTTTTAACACTAGGTACTAACTGTTAACAATTTTATTATTATGACAACGACAGATTTTTTATATTTTATAAACACAAGTATATACATAGTACAAGTACAACATTATTTTTTATAACACCACAAGAAAATCACTTATGACTATCCAGGCTGCATGGTTTACAACCTTTGCCTTTCTCGATACATTGACAGACTACTACTAAAATTGACATTTGTTTTTTGAACCTTTACCTTTCCTGAAAAATAATTTAAATACTAAGTACTAACATTTTGTTTACATCTTTAAATAATTGAAATACTAACAAACTTACTAACAAATAACAATTTCATTTTGTTTACATCTTTATAGGTATACTGACTGTGTTGTGTGCTGTGGAAAATGATATTATGTGTGTACTGACTGTTTAATGATAAACTGACGGTTTCTCCTAAACTGTCCTAGTTCACTATTTATTAGATAACTTCTAGGTTCAGGACCTATCTGGATAATAACTCCAGGAACCCATTTTTTGTGTTCAGGTTTGTGTTTAAATAAGATTTTATCACCTACATGTAGTGGTTTAAGCATTTTTGTATGTTTATTATAATAAAATTTTGTGTATGACTTTTGTTTTTCATTTAATTTCTTTATTTTATTCATATCACAAAGCTTAGGTAGCAAGTTTTCTTTTCCAGTAGGAACTACTGTACGCAGTTGTCTAGACATACACAGCTCTGCTGGTGAATATTGACTTTGTTTAGGGGTATTTCTGTACAAGAGTAATGCTAAATACATATCAGATTTGTCAGTTTTACACTTAATTAACATATTTTTTATAGTTCCAATAGTCCTTTCAACTAAACCATTTGATCTACTTAAGTATGGACTAGAAGTTATGTGTTCTATGTCCCATTCTTGAGTGAATAACTTAAACTCTTTGCTATTAAACGGGGGGCCATTGTCTGTTATTGCAATCCTGCAAATTCCATGACGAGCCAATATTGACTTTAAATGTGTAATTACTTGGCTAGCTGAATAGCCTGATGTTAACTTGGCAAGTTCTATATACTTTGAATAATAGTCAACTACCATTAAGTATTTAGTTCGTTCAAATTCAAAAATATCTATACCAATTTTGTACCATGGTATGTTTTCATACTCATGTTGCATAATTGGTTCTTTACTATTATTTCGACGGTAAGATAGACAAATGTTACATTGACCTATATATTTTTCTATATCATTTTGCATATTTGGCCAAAAGACTGTAGTTTTTGCTAGACGGATTGAGCTGTTTATACCTTGATGGGCAGAATGAATTAGTTTTAATATATACTCTCTCATTGACTCTGGGATTATAATGCAGTTAGATTTGAAGACAACGTTATCAATGACATATATTTGATCTTTGAGACTATAATAAGATTTGACTGACTGACTAACTGAACGCTTATGATCAGGCCATCCGTTGTGACAATATTGAATTATTTGACTTAACGTTTGATCTTGGACTGTAGACTCTTGAATTTCTTTTAATTTCTCTGGACTGACTGACAAATTAGACATTATTATATTGACATGTAAATCTATATCTTGATCAACTTCTGACAAACAAGTTTCACTTAATGCTGCTCTAGACAAAGTATCTGCAATATATAAGTAACGACCAGGCTTGTATACAACAGTTAGATCATACGGCTGCAATCTAAGCATGATTCTTTGCAATCTTGGGGGAATGTCATATAGAGCTTTTTTGAAAAGAGTTATGAGAGGTTTGTGGTCTGTCTCCACTGTTATGTTATGACCATATATGTATTGGTGGTACTTAGTACAACCAAAGAGGACAGCTAGTAGTTCTTTCTCGATCTGCGAGTAGGACTGTTGTATTTTACTTAGAGAAGCAGATGAATATGCAATGGGTTGCTTGTCATGGGATAACACTGCACCCATGGCATCCTTCGATGCGTCTACAGATAAAATTATTTCCTTTTTAGGGTCATAGTATGTTAAGACAGGTGTTGAACAAATAACTTTTTTAATATTATTAAATTGAGACTCATGGTGCTCTGACCAATACCATTCAGTATTTTTTGATAAAAGTGCTCGCAAATGACTTATTTGCTGTGACAAATTTTTAATAAATGGACTAAGATAATTGACCATACCTAGGAATCTTTGAAGATCTGTTATATTTTTAGGACTTGGCATGTTACAAATAGCTTTTACTCTAGACTTATCAACTTGTACACCTTCTTCACTAAATATATGGCCTAAATATTTGACTTCTTTTTGACAAAACACAGACTTTTCTTTGTTAAATTTTACATTAATTTGACGTGCTCTTTCTAAGACTTTTTGTAACCGTTGATTATGTTCTTCTACAGTTCTACCATAAATAAGAAAATCATCCATCATAATTTTAACACCTTCAATATCACCAAATCTTTTTATCATTTCTCTATGAAATATTTCTGGAGCTGCATTAATACCAAAGGGTAACCTAGTGAATCTATATCGTCCAAAAGGTGTAATAAATGTACAGAGCTTAGAAGAAGCTTCTGACAACTTGAGCATCCAATAGCCTTTATTGGCATCTAATGTTGAAAAATACTGAGCTCCAGCAAGACTAGATTTAATTTCATCTAAGGTTGGAAATTGGAAATGTGATCTTAAAATTGACTGATTTAGCTTTCTAGGATCAATGCACAGACGTAATTTACCATTCTTTTTTGAGGTTAAGACTAGAGCGCTTACCCATTCAGTAGGCTCTTCAACTCGTTGTATGACTCCACTTTTTTCCATAGATTCTAGCTCTTGTTTTAGTGGTTGATGAAGACGGAATGGAACCCTTCTGCATGCCTCTATAGATGGAGTTGCATTAGGCTTCAAGGTTAGTTCACATTGAAAATCTGTTAGACAACCTAAACCTTCAAACAAGTCCTTATTTGTATCAACTATATCTTGACATGTTAAATTCTGGAAAGAAACACTATTAATTTTTCTTACTAAATTTAAAGTTTTACAGGTATCCCTACCTATAATATTTTGACTTTTCATGTCGACAATATGAAAGTTAACTGTATATGACTTATTTTTATGAATCACTGACAAATTGCATTGACCTACCAGGGGGATAATTTCTCCACTGTATGTAGAAAGTGTGTTCTTACTTTTGTGTATGTTGGAAAGTGGCAGATTTAATGAGTTGTATGTGTGAATGGATAGAATATTTGTGTCTGCTCCAGTGTCTAATAAAAAATTTACCTGTATTTGGTTTATACATAGATCAATATTCCAAGGTTTTGACAAATTAGACTTATCATCCTGTATACAGTAGACAGAACCAACATAAAACAAAGATTCATTATTTACAGACTGATTTTCACAATTGACTACTTTTACTTGATGTGAACGGCAAAACTGAGCGAAATGATTGGACTTATTACACTTTCTGCACTTGACACCTTGAGCTGGGCACTTGAATCTATGTACCTGACCGCACCGACCACATGATGTATTCCTCTGACTTGACGTTGATGGTGTGCGTTGACGTCTTTGCTGTGACTGGTGTCTGGACCTGTTTCTATGGGAAGAGTCTCTGCGACTTGGTGATCTTGACACGCGTCCTATGAAATGTAATGATGCGTCTTCCAATGCTTTTGCTTGTTGTTTAGTAGACTCACAGCGCTTGGCTATGTTTATTGCCTCCTCTAGGGTGTTCGGTTTTTCAATTAGAATCCTTTCTTTATAGTAAGTGTTGTTGCAGTTCCAGCTAAATATGTCTCTGAGCAAGCTTTCACGTATGTCACCAAATTCACAAGTGTGACTTAAATTTTTTAGATCCGTGACATAGGTGTCTATAGATTCATTTGGTAGTTGTTTCCTGCTAAATAATTTATGCCTTTCTATCGTGACGTTTATTTTCGGAGTGAAATACTGTGTAAATTTGTTACAGAGATCGCCAAAACTAACTTTTTCGATATCTAGGTCAAATGAGTAAAAAATTTCCAGACAATCTGATCCGATGAATTGCAAGAGAATGGCTGTTTTACGTGCATCTTCGGCTTCATCTAAATTATTTGCCTTTAAATAGACTTTCAGTCGTGTGAGCCATTTTTTCCATAACAATGGGACGTTGTTACCTTCAACGATGAACGGCGGCAGGGTCATGCCTACTGGCAATGGCGTCATGGCGTGGCTGGTTGACGACTCGCTGTGACCTGGTGGTCTTCTAGGCTTTGTGTTCACAAAATCTTCGTCCTGCATTGTTTTTCTTTATTGTGATCCCTGTTCTGGCACCATATTTCATTGGTGTGTTACAAATAAAAGATGGATGCTCTTGGATTTGATTTTATTTCCATTCACACGACACAGACAGACATTGTATCAAGACAGCGATAGGTGACAAGTGACAAGTATGTGACAAGTGACAGATGACGTTAGGATATTACACAGACTAATACAATACCGTAACATTAAGTTTCAGTTAAAACGAGATAGATTGATGTCAGTCATGTAACCCTGTCTCATTTTAACAGTGGCTGTCTCATAGCACAAGGGAAAAATACGAAAACGTGAGTCTCAATTCTCGTGATAAACGAACTATTTACATACACTACGGGACCCTCAATGCGCGAGTCCGACTCGCACTTGGCTGGTTTTTATTTTACTTCGTTCTCGCTTGATTATAATCTCGCCTGATTGTAAGTAAATGATGCAGTCAAAGATAGAATGCGCTAACTTGCAAGAGGTTATGAGTGGGTATAATATAGTTATTCCAATTTTTTATGCGTTAAAATGGCTAGAATGACGGGGCTGCTAAATCACGATGTCAGTTTATTAAAAAAATACAGCACGAGCAAAGCTAGGAGCTATGAATTTATTTAATTAAAAAAATACTGAAAGCAGACAAAAATATTAACCATCAATTGTTAAACATCCAAATATCATGATCTAGCTTGTAAAAATATGACGTTCAATCTATTTTCCTTAACTGATTTAAAAGGTCAATTAACAAGTAGCTTCTTGCTGAAATGCGTAAGAGGCCTATTATGAGCTGCTCACAGGACCTTGTTACCATAAAAATTTGACAATGAAATCATTATGATGCAACTCGATTGGAAACCTAACTCCAGAACATCTAAAGCGCCAGGCAAATCGCGTTGCCTATGCGTTTCTCTGAGAGAATTTCTGCGATTTATTTATCTTTTAATTTTAAGTAAGCTAAGAAACCCTAAACTAATCCATACTTAATATTATAAATGCGAAAGTGTGTCTGTCTGTATGCTAGCTTTTCAAGGCCCAACAAATTGACTAAATCATTAACAAAATGTTAAATGGATAATTAAAAATGCATTTAAGCTGCATTTCAGACAATTTAACAACGAACAAGACTTATTACTAATGCAGTACTACCTTACCTCTAGAGGGTTCATGTGGAATTTATTATTATCCCTATGGATTAAATACGAGATAGCTACGCTTAAATCCTCTAAATCAAGTTTGAGCAGAGTATAACATACGTCATGCCGAGTCTCAATTTGTGTCGCTATTCATTAATATACTAAATATACTTATTTTTGGGTAAGGTCTGACGAAATCACAAACACAATCTTTATGATAAATTATTACACTTTTATTTCATATTTAAATTTATTAACTTTTACATTTGTGTCAAATAAATGTTGTTCCTCTTACGTTAGTATATTTTTGAATGTCGTCGTTTTAAAACCACTCTTACAGGTAACCTCTCCACGTTTATTAGCCACTCCCCTTTTTATCTTATCGTTATCGGCCAATCCAAATTGTACAATGAATAAACTTAGTGACTAATATACAAATCATCAAGCTCGTTTCACAAATCATCTAAGTAATAAAGATGTTTTCATCTTATATATTGATTACAAATATTATCCTTTATTATGCTACAATTCATCAACTAAAAACTATAAGAATTTTATATACAGTACGTTTATCGATCAGATGTTGAACAACTTCAGCCAATCAATGACGCCTTCTAATATGATGTTATGATTTGAGTGGCGCCAACTATGTTTTATAGATAATTAATATGGGCCAAGCTTACAGCTCGGCCATCCTGTTTTAAGCGAGTCTCATCGCTTTTAAAAAAAAATTAAAACTTAAGTAACATGTAAACTTCACAACCAAAATGACAAAGACTTAGTTCAACAAAACAAAAAAAAAATTAAGATAGTAATTAATTAAATTAATATTCTTGCTAACTTAACTAGAAGGAATATACAGTTTTATTGATACATTGGTATTGATTATGATTGCAACTTAATTTTAGAGCACTCGCAGCACCCCTTTCCATCCGATATAATTAGAAAATAGCAGATAAACTCAATTCAATTCCAAACTATTTACCCTCGCAACTTTACCTGCCAGTCTACAGTAGCACTCAAATTTAGCCTTTAATCTAAAATTCATTTTTCTGTTCTCTTCCGCTAATATTAAAATAAAAAGATGCAGACACTCTAAATTTATAAATAATTTTTCAAAAATCATAAAGATATCAAAAATTGCGAGACCAGTAGCAACTAAAGGAGGCCTCAATTTAATCAAAGAAGGTAGGTATATGCATAAAGTCCGAAGCATCAATTATAACTCACAAGCCAATATTTTACAGGAAAACTCAATAGAGATTTGGGGATGAGCATGTAAAACTAATTACTAAAAACTACTTTAAAGGGTTTCAAGTATCTCAAAATAAATTGTTAAAAGTTCTGTTCCAACTAGACTCTCCTTCCCACTAAAGAATTATATAAGAAAACTGATGAACTATATTATATAAGTCAATTATACAAATTCAAAATATGTCTATTTGTTAGGAAAATACTATTAAAGTCCGTACATACACGCATCACTTTAAAGCTAAATCTCATAAATATGGTACACAAAACGAACATACCTATTATGCTACAATTACATAAAGCTAGGACTAATTATGGTATGTAAACTACCTAGCTCTACTACATAATGTACTTGCCGAAACTCATACTGGAGGAAAAATCTTTTACAAAGTTTAAAGTTTAATCAAACAGTGTCAAACACCATAGATATCTTAGCTAGATGTAGGTATAGTTTGTTAACGAATATAACGTGTTTTGACTTTTTATATTATTGTATAGTCACCATACCTTTAAAGATTATGTTTTCTTCTATATTTATATTTAGAATCGGGAGCGATTCTTAATATGAATATGTGTAAGTGAACTTCTTGTCCTTTTGATAAAATAAACTCTCTAAACTTAAAGTTAATCGCCGCCAGTTCTCGATTTAAATCACAAAACATTTTCATACACTTTCAACGCAATAGTTTTACGCACATATTTTCTTCTTCCCTTCTTATTGGAAAATCGCGGATTCCGAGCCTTGGCGCGTCTCTCTTCTACCGGGATACATATGTGATTGTCCTTATTTCCCTCCAGATCCAAATTTTTAATGACCCTTATCCTAGGGTTCTTTCCCTCCAGATCCAAATTTTTAATGACCCTTATCCTAGGGTCTACCTCCTTCCTCCTATAGGACTTTTTGTCCATAGCCCGTAACCTCGGGGCTTTCCTTCCTTGGGACTTTGTGTCCCTGACCCATACCTAGTTTTGGGTCTTTCTTTTCCTCATTTATTCATTTCCAACATCCTTGGATCCTGCAAACATAAAACACTTTGAGTAGACCGTTCATTTAATTTTGTTTCATAAGCATCCATCATAATACAATCCGACCTAAGAGAAGTAATTTTACTTGGTAACCTAGAAAACCTATTATCATTATTATAATTTAGTTTTCTCCAGTTCCGTACCCCTCGAAGGGTGCCTACGAGACCCTATTTTCTAAACCTCTGCTCTCCGTCCGTCTGTCCGTCTGCACGTGCGTCACGGCCTGAACTGTGAACGGCGTACCGTGAACCGTGATAGTTAGAGAGTTGAGAGGAACGTGATTACGGATGTATGAAAATCCTATGCCTGGTTGCTTCCAATTCAAACTTTTTCTTTTAATGCAGATTACGCTTCCCATATTTCTTACAATTACCTATTGTTTTTTTTTTTTTTTTTTTCCTAGCAAAATCCACATTCTGAAGTACTAATGGACAATGTTAAACAAACGCCAGGGTACAGTAGTTGCGTCACTTGTGCCTCTTAACCATATAATATCTACATGCAAAAAGAATCTTTGATTTATAATTTCACATGATACTTATATATTTTATTTTAGCCATAATATGCACCATATGGCGTACTTTGTCGTTTCGAGTAACATAAGCAGAACTACCAAATTCGACCCTGGGAACGACACAGTCGCGACTCGCCGCCGAATGATACCTATTAGTTTATCATTAATTCCTTTTCATAGAGAAGAGCGATATCAACATAATAGCAGGAAAAAAAATGAAATAAATATTCCGTTCGATACATCTCTATTCTCTACGACATCAAGATCTCTATCACAAGCTGATCGATCATAAAGATTAGAAGAAAGTAGGTACCTTATACATTATTTTATATGTTAACCGTAATGACCCGCATCTGTTCGATTTTCCTTTATTCGTTTCGTAAAAGATTCGTCCTCGTACGTCCATCATCATCATCATCGTCATCTACATCGTCATCATCATAAGGTCACTGTTGAACATAAACCTTCCCTAGTAAGCACCACACGTACTGTCCTCAGCCTTCCTCATTCAACCCCTGGTTCCTATTGATACAAACCACTAAACCCCCCCCCCATCAAATGTGTACCTATCTACATCCATCCATCATACCCAAATGCCGTGCTGGTTGATGTGATGAGCGACAAAGTGTTAACCTCTTCAATACCTCATGGAACTGTAGGAATAGCCATGGAAGACCTCCAAACCGAACGTTGATATTTTGTGTAAGTGGTCCCACGAGTCAAAAAAAAATATTCTTGTCCATAAAGGAACAAGCCACGATATAGATTCTTCTATCGGAACTTAAATATTCCAATCACTGCATGTATTCCAACTAATCAGTTTGCTACTGTATATTTGAAGTTGATAATAAATAAAAATGTTAGCTTAATTAAATTCCTATGATAATTTGATTTTTGGTGCATCAACCAGCTTCACCTATTATGTAAAATTAAATATATATATTTTTTTTAAATTACCGGCTGTACATTTTAAACTAACCTAATCAAAATATACTTTCTTACTAATAACTTAATCTTAAAAATTTTCCAGAGGATCCTTCCGCCTCAAATTAACTCAATGATAAAAATGAACAGGAAACTTTAAATGTTGTAAAATCCAGCCAATGCTTCGTACCTTGCCTTATTAATCCAATAGGTACTTCTTTGGATTTTGTCAAAACAAAATACTTTTACTTGTTGAGTGTATAATAAATAAATAATGTAATAAATCAATTAACTGTTAAAGCTAATAACTTTTACAGAAAGCGAACCTCATGATATCTCTTATGAGTTTTAAGCGTAAAATTACCACGCCGAAAACAAAACATGAGCTGACAGTATTCTTATTTGATATACATAATCCAGTAATACTATATCTATCTACATAATTCGTAAATATGTATGTATAGTTTGTAAGTTACTATTTCACTTTATGCTGTTTCAATGCTTTAAGTTATTATTTTTATCTTTGTCTCATTTTTTTAGTTTAGCCTCATTCTATTTTTAAACTTACTATTTCGCTATAATATTTACAAGTAACCTCATCGAAGACTACACGGTCTTCTGATAACCCAACAAGCATTTATCCAACAGCTATCGCTTTCACCCGAACGGAGGTTCCCTGAAATATACTGAGATAACAATACCTAGTTGACACATGGATGTACAAGAGCGGCAACAAGCTATGACCCCCTCTAGTCATAACTATATCTTTATGATTGTAACATTTCAAACAGTGAAAGTATGTATAAACGATTTCGTCCATAGGACATGCGCTCTAAAGAATGTTAATATAATTATCAGCAACTAAAAGCTTGAAGAAACTAATAGGTACAACTTGTCTTTGAAGTATGAAAATATGCACATTTATCAAGTATACCAGTTCATCAAACATTAAAGTACGCATTTATAAAATGATAACTCACTTATTAATCAAGATAACTACCTGTTTATCAAACCTACCCTACCAAATATAAATAACTACTCACCAAATGTAATACTTTATAACTTAAGTAAAAATATGAAACAAATGTGCATCAACCACATACATACACTCTTCAAATTCATCCATTTATCAAAATGTTATATAATATAACCATTCACCAAATCCATTATATACTTTGTTCATTAAATAGCTTAGTCAAACTTTACTCCACTTGCCACGATTGCAAATTTTCCAAAATAGTCAGCCGCAAACATTGCAGCTCATCTCACTTGATAATGCATCCCTCCCTCAGAAAAACAGGCATTAGGAATGTCTTTCCAAGACGCGCGAGAGACAGCCACCGTGGCTTTTCGCGAGATTTAATCCAAATTGAACTAATGCCTAAATAAATGTTTTAATTAGAGGGCGATTGCTTTTGCAACCTCTAACCGTCCAATCAAACACCGAAAGTATTCAATAATCCGAGACGTAAATAAAAAACCCGTCAGAACACCGTATTTATAAAAACAGAGACAAGAAAAAGATTCCTCCTCGCAATGAGATCGCGTGACATCCAACAAGTGAATTATCGACTTTATTACACAACTTATCCTCAACATGTTTTACATCATTTCCTACAATTGAAATCTTTCTATTTTAAATACCCTAACTACAACTTCATAATCCAACCAAAAATCACACTAGATTTATCCCTCGGTCCCACATCTTTAATGCTTTTTTTTTTCTGTTTCGGTAACTAAAACAAAAAAAATATATATATACTCATGTTATAAAACGTTGTCAAAGCTTTCCTGAACGCGCTAAATAAGCAAAAACATAAAATCAGGCGAAATGCCAGACCAGCCGAAAAACCTTCAATGCTTAATCAGCCTAAAAAAAAAATTATGATCACTATTCATATTATCATGAGATACTACCGGCGCTCCTAAGCGAAATTTATAAGGCACCGCATTTCGATTTTATCAAACAGACTGATCAATTTCGAGAGCACAACAAACGTGGTTTCCTGAGAGTTTCGTTAACTAAATGCATATCGAAACTGAACTATCGCGAAGCGAGTCAAGCGAGCGTGAAAATTTTTTTAAATATATTTCTGGGATAATGTCATGCCACAAACGCGAGCGTAGTGCAAAGATATTTGCCTAAAATTTCTTTCGTACAACAAAGAAAATAGTATTTTGGTAGTAGGTACTTATAATCGCGCCCTGCCCTAAGGGCAGTACTGTAGGTATATTACCATTAAAAAAAAACTTACTCTAATTTTAATAGAACATTTGCCAGGAATTTAACCCGCCAAGCGATGTTAATCCAATAAAAACAAAATCATATTGCATTTAAATGCGGCAGTACACAGTTAATTGCGTGAATACAGGTAAACAAAAAAAAAAAACCCCGCTGCCCATATACTATACCTACCTGCTACTCGTAGTACTCAAATTATTGTGCCAGTATTAAAAGTAAATTAGCTGTTATCTAGCGTGGTAGACTACGGCCTAAACCCTTCTCATTCTGTGAGGAGACACTTGTTGCTCAGTAGTGGGCCGGCCATGGGTTGTTCATGGTGAGCTGTTATCAGCAAAGTTATGTTTGAAACTCAAACATTACGCGTTTCAAGTGGTAAAAATAGATAAATGAAAACATTTCTCCTCACTTTTGTAAAAAAAAAAAACACTTATTTATGCACCCCGTATTTTAAAACTATCTGACTACCTACCTACCATAATTTTAAATTTAGTTAAAGAATAACCAGATAAGATAAACCTACTTTTACACCCATTTTAGGATTTATATTTCTCAAAATGCTCAATTTATTAACCCTGGTCACTATTACTTTATTACAACGGATCACCTTCATTTTTATCAATTAACATTTTATATCCCCAATCACTTAGTAACCATTACAAGTAGAGACGGATTATTTCACTGGCAGGCGTAAAACGAAAAGCTATTTCATGTAACTTTTTCTACCTTATCCCAAAGCGGTTTACAAAAAATAATAATTTCACAAAACAACATTCAAGATGCCCAATGAGTGCTGTGTGATAATATCGCGTCACTGTGTGCTAGAAAAAGGAAAACATCTATCTATACAATGAGTGCAGCAAACGATTGAACCTAAATCCAGAACCTACCTTCCGTAAAACAAAACCACTATGTGAAAATAAATCCCTATCGTAACTCTTAACCAAACTAATTCGGCACACGATTACAAGTGTGAAGATTGAAATACCACGTTCCGTGAGATATTCACCTGTGAAATCATTTAATGAGAAATAAAACCCCGGCAGGACATAGTAGATACATCCTGAAAACTATTTAAAAGTAACAATAACGCCCATCATTAAGTAAACCACACTTTTTATATTGTTTAACACTATGTTCACTATCTATTCCATTGTACCCACGATACAGGATAACCTAGTGCGGGTACCACCACACAGACACAGGAAAATTGTACAAGACTGTATTTTGTAAATAAACATTTTTCATTTTTCATTGTAAAATAAGCCTTCTAAATACCTCAATGTTATTTAAACCACAATTTGAAGGTCGATCGCATTTGTATAACCAATATACAAGATGAATTATAAACATGTGGGTAATTCTAGGTATCATAACGTTATATAATTTCCATTCCAACTCGGAGCAAAGCTTTCTAACAAAATGATAACTAAATGTAGAACAAACAAAACGAAAACCCACACAAATAAAAAAAAAATTACCATTAATAGGTATCAATAAAAATAAAATCATGGAAAGATCCTACCCGTTTATCCAGAAATCCTTTGATGCCATGACTAGGTACTTTGATATATTGAGGCCCAAATATTGGCCTTGTGCTCCAAAATGTCTGTGGTCTACTAGACCTCCACTTCTTTCTCGTTCCTCTGTATATTTCCACTTGTTTCTCTGAGTCGTGAGCGTGACAAGAAAATATTATATTTTCTTGATGTCCCTCTTCTGACCTTTTGGGTAAGGTCTGACGAAATCACAAACACAATCTTTATGATAAATTATTACACTTTTATTTCATATTTAAATTTATTAACTTTTACATTTGTGTCAAATAAATGTTGTTCCTCTTACGTTAGTATATTTTTGAATGTCGTCGTTTTAAAACCACTCTTACAGGTAACCTCTCCACGTTTATTAGCCACTCCCCTTTTTATCTTATCGTTATCGGCCAATCCAAATTGTACAATGAATAAACTTAGTGACTAATATACAAATCATCAAGCTCGTTTCACAAATCATCTAAGTAATAAAGATGTTTTCATCTTATATATTGATTACAAATATTATCCTTTATTATGCTACAATTCATCAACTAAAAACTATAAGAATTTTATATACAGTACGTTTATCGATCAGATGTTGAACAACTTCAGCCAATCAATGACGCCTTCTAATATGATGTTATGATTTGAGTGGCGCCAACTATGTTTTATAGATAATTAATATGGGCCAAGCTTACATTATATACAATCTTACGGCTTAATAATCGGGTGTTTGTTTAGATCCTAGCGCTTGGAGGAGGACCGACCTCAAATGAAATGGGATTGGGATAAGGGTTTTTGATTTATCGTGCAACATGTTGAACAAAATACCCGAGTACGGAACCCTCGGTGCGCGAATCTGACTCGCGTTTGGCCGGTTTTTCATTTTGGAACAGGCATGGGTTGACATACTTTCAGCTGATTCAGTAGTTATTCGGTCTTAAATTTTTTTTAAAACTCATTTACAATTCTTTAGGTTTCTTTTCGATAGTTTTATAAATAGACCGTCTGCGCCGAAGTCATTAAGGTTAACCAAGAATCAGATTGGGAGCATCGCGAATATGTGTCAGTCACCTTATATTTAACTTCTCAGTGTCAGTCACTATGATATTTTTGTTTTAGAATAATTTGTAACGAAATAAAAAGTATAATTTATTACATTTGAAAATGCGCCATACAGCCTCCATATTGTTTTTTTTTTTTTTCAAAAAAATTATAACCAGTATCATTTGGGGAGATGTAAGAATTTTGTAATGTATGAATTAAGAAGTTACTTGGAATCAAGATACATACTAAGACATCAACCCTAAAAACATTACACCCCTTTTCTGAGCAGTTGTTAACAGGCTATCTCCGTCACTTACTCCATACAATCGTAGTCCCAATTTCATTTGAATACTAAGCAAACAAAGTCCACGAAATTTTGCAGACATATTCTAGAAACTAATATCTGGGCCTGTGGTGTTTTAGATTTTTCTAAAAATATGTAGTTTTAAAATTATAGGGGCTCAAAGATTATTTGTATGTGAATTTTAAGACTGCGTAACTTTGAAACCGAATATTTTAATGGAAATCTGGAAAACCACAGGCATAGATATTAGTTCCCGGAACGTTTCTACAAAATTCCATTGAGTATGATTGGTTAGTTTTTCAAGTGTGAAGAGTGACAGAGAGACCCCTCTTAAAAACGGTCGTACCTACCTAATGTTTACCCTGGCTTTAAATTCTTTGCACGCCCAAGATGGTCACTAAGTTCACTTTCCTTTACATACAAAACTGATCTAATAGACAAACAAGTTTTATTTACGGAAAATCACCCAAAGATAAAAATAAAAGCTATTAAAACCCAACATTTTCATTCATAACTTTTATCAGATGTAGAATGCTTATAAATGTAAATAATAATTAGCATAGATGTGCTTAGAATTTTATATATCACCAAGCAAAATCAAAAATGCTGCCCATTTAAATGAATGAGTACATAGTCGGAAAAGGTACGAAAAAATACATAACCAAAGTCATGGCCGGCCAAAGCTTTCAAAGTGTGTACCATTGATATGCATATACCGACCAAGATACAGAGTTGAAAAATGCGAAACTAAGTAGGTATAAAGTCTTGGCAGGTATGAAACAACTTAAGATTCTCATTGCCGAATTCTAAAATAATTGAAATAATTTGAAAATCTTAATCGCATCGCTTTAATCCGCCAAATAATATATCTATTATTTTCCACGATTTTTGAAAACTCAACCTACCAAGGGGGTAAAATAGGGATTTGAAGTCTGTGCTGTCTAAGCGAACAAAGTCACGGGCAAAAACTAGTCATAGCATGTATTATAATAAGCGTAGTTTTTTGAGAGTTCTTTCTAAATACGTAGTTTTTAGTACCTATATGTATATTCTGTATTATTCTAAGGAAATCTTTGATTCTTATATCAATGATAGGTACTTAGATTTTGAAGCAACGCGATTTATAAGGCGTGACATATCATATTAATAATACAGATAAAAGTATATTTTATTGTGTTTGCGTTAAAAATAAAACGCGTGTGGTACATATCGCTGACTTCCAGGAAGACATTATGCAAAATTTTGTTTTAGTTATATTTAAATTTAACAGCTTTAAACAATATTGAGCTAACTAATTACTACGAATACATCGACAGACAAGACAAGATGCGGTAATAGCGTAGAAATTAACAGGACTCTCTCCGTCACTCACTCCATACAATCGTAGTTCCAATTTCATTTGAATATTAAGCAACCAAAGTCCATGTTTGCAGACATATTCTAGAAACTAATATCTGTGCCTGTGGTGTTTTAGATTTTTCTAAAAATATTTAGTTTCAAAATTACAGCTCAAAGATTTCTATGTGAATTTTTAAGACCGCGTAACTTTGAAACCGAATATTTTAACAGAAATCTGGAAAACCACAGGCATAGATATTAGTTTCTAGAATTTGAATTGTGACTACGTTTGTATGGAGCGAGTGACGGAGAGACCCCTCTTAAAACATCGCCTCCTATTCGAGAGCTATCTCTATAGCTGAACCAGTATTATTATGTATTTACCTTGGTATTTACCTATAAGATGACTTGTGTCAGCAAATTAAAAAAAAAATTGAAATTGAGTTTTACTGTTGATTTTAGCCTATTAACCTATAGAAAGTGTACGTTCCTAAAACGACCACTTATTTTACGCCTAACATAAGACAAATTATGGCTCCTTGGCTCATTGGAAAACTTTGTAGTTTGGACCTAATTTGAACTAGGTAAAGGGAGTGAATACCTACTGTTAGCTGGATTTGTAGCTTCCCTAAACAGGAGTAAATCCTTATGAATCGCGTTCCCGAAAAGGACATTCAGCAGTTTAAAGAAATTGGGAAAAAAAATATTATATAAATCTGGTTAGGCAAAGCTCACTCAATTGTATGAGTTTTGGTTCATAGCGCATATTGCACTTTGAAAGAAACAGATTTATCGGTTTTAGTGGTTTTTTTTCTACATTTATAGACGCTTGGCTATCAGATCAGACTTACTGGCAAGTAATGATTGCAGCGTAGATGGATTGCGCTTGCCTAGAAGATGCCTTTTTACTCTTGAAGGTGCCCGTATTAAAATTGGAGGCAAAGACTGATATCTGAAGGGCGTTCCATCCTAGCAGTTTAAATTAGAAACGAGGAAATTGTAGCAAAATAAGTTGTATCCAATTTTCTTTTGTTTTACTTTTACTTATTAGTATAGTCTAGGCTATTGACTTTAACCATGACTAATGAATACAGCCTCGGGCGAGTTAACAAAAACTAGAGTTTACGTACAGCATACAAGCGCGATCGCCGAATGGAGGCAATTATTAGATCGTTCAACTCTTTACCTGCTAGTACATACCTATTATTTTATAGGATTAGCATTCTGAGACCTGTAGCGATCATTATCAGTTGACCATTAATCTAAGTTGACCGAAAAAACAATTGATGATTTTATTAAGAGGTTTTTATTTGTAGTGCGCTCCAAACATACGTACTTTGGCTCTATTTTGAATATCAATTAATCACACTCAATACGGTATTTGCCAATGTCAACAATAAATTATTTCTCAGTGATTATTAAATAGAGAGTCTTCCAAAATACGCAAAATCCACGCCACTTGTTAGTTTTAAGTGTATTAAGCATTTTAAATTATCGATTAAACTAAAAAAGCACGTCAAATCATTGTGACGTCACACGCCAGTATTTCATAGAAGTGTTTTGACGTTTGATAAAAATATACTGATTTCACTGATTAGTTGTCAAACACCTTAAACACCGGATTCTCTCAAACTCAGCATGGTGGAAACGAAAAGGCAAAATTCGCACTTCAAAAGTCGGTAACCCATCCAGTTACCGAGCGGTGTCAACGTGATCATTTAACTCAATTTAACCAGTGTGATCGTCACACTAATCACACTAATATTATAAAGGCGAAAGTTTGTGTGTATGTGTGTGTACGTGTGTGTGTGTGTATGTTTGTTACTGCTTCACGCAAAGACTACTAGACGGATTTGGCTGAAATTTGGAATGGAGATAGATAATATCCTGGATTAGCACATAGGCTAATTTTTATCCTGGAAAATCAAAGAATTCCCACGGGATTTCGGAAAAAAAATCGTGGGCATCGGCTAGTTTAATATAAGCGCTGTCACAACTAGGCCATCATCCGACTTCTGGTAAGTTTCAGCAGGTTAGATTTTAAGGGGTGGATTCTTCTCTGTTTTGATGAGGAAAATATAAAGTTACACGTGTTAAGTTATTTATAAAACAATAGATACTGAGAACATCTGTTTTTATCTGGTTCATTGATTTAAATTGACACGTATAGTATAGTATAGATAAACATAGTTCCTATAGTATAAGTCACGAATAGTACACGTTAAAACCTAGAATTAAATGGCATGTAGTAAGTCCTCGAATCAACTTATTTAAACTCTCGGATTTGCCTTATTTGACATAATTTCACTGAATTTAAGATATAAACGACTTTGACTTTGATTTTGGAAGCTTATGATTAAGGTATGAAACGTTGGACTCGTCATTTTCGCCGATGGATGCCCACAGCTGGACATAGGTCTTCTCCGTTCTTGAGAGAATTTTCACAATTCACGGTTTTGCGTCGCTTACGTCCATGCGGCCCTGCGACTCGTTTATGTCGTCCATTCTCATCGTTGGTGGTCTTCCATTACATTTTCCGATGCTAGGTCGTCGTTCTACTGGCATTCTACTAGAATAAGAGCGGTTCACCACTACGAACTTACGTGTCCTCAAGCGGTTTGTACTAAACTTTTGGAGCACGTTCGATCTACGTTATCTGATTCCTACATGAAACAGGGCTATTAGGATTGTATGGTCAAATGCATGTCATTCTATCGACCATTTTCGATAGTTATTTGAAAATGCATCGATCGATGTTATTCCAAAAACTTTTTTTTTTTATCACTGGGGAATGCATTTACGAATCCCTCCCCGGAAACCAGCCAGCCAGCCGTAGACCAACCAGCCAGCCAGCCAGCTGAGGGAGGGTATGTGGGACTCACCGGCCGAGAGGCGACCGGAATACCCACTAAACCCCAGCGGCGCCCTTGCGCGTCGCCTGGTGTTTAGTGAACACCTAGAAACTTTTTTCAGCCCTCGCTTTTCATGTTCAGGAGATATGCTAACGAAGGATTGCACTTGGGTTTTGTATTCAAAGATATTTAAAAGATTATTTTTTCTAAATCTGTGAATGCAAATTGAAACCACCCGAAAATGTAAAGACTTGATTTTAGGCTTATTTGACATTTGTAATTTAATACCTGTGCGTCGATGGTACGTACCTACCCTTATTTACATCACAATATGTAGAGACTTTTCCAGTAAGGTGCAAGGTAGGAACTTACTCAACTTTTTCGTATTGTTAGTTGTAAAATACACAGACGGACATATTAAATAAAATTATATTTAGATCTTACTTAGCAGAATATGTTTTCATCTTTACCTCATAGTCTATAGCGAGTCACGATCGAATAAAACAAGGCATCTGATTATATTCGTTACGTAATAATAACAGGCGTCAGTGCAGATTAAGATCTATGGTTATATTTAGACGTAATGGGGAAACTCAGACTAGGCAGTTAGGTATTTTGTTTATATGATCAACCGATAAAATCTATTCATCTGTGCCTATATTATTGCTGAAACCCTTGACTGTAATGTAATGATGCAGTCTAAAAAATTCTAGACAAACAAGGTAAGTTACATAGACTGCTAAAATCATAACCCTTCCTTTTAGCTTTGCCATAGTCGGGTAAAAAAAGTAATTTAAAAACTTTTCGAAAAATGGTAACTTTGGTTCGCACTTCATGTTTTTCAGCCCGGACTAAAAATAAAGCGTAGCGACGTATATCTATTAACAAAATTGGTTGATTAGTTACGATTGGACATAGGAACGGACGTACATACATGCAGATCAAAGACATGCAGATACCCCTCCTTTTTGCTTTCGCTGTATTCAGTAGCGGAGAAGAAGTAATAGGACCCCCTTAGCACCCTTCGCGTACGGAACCCTAAAAATGATTACGAGTACGCTCACTCCGGTCAAGCCGCCACCGGCGATGGTTAGTGGGTTCGCAAGTGGGTCACGGCTGTTCACACAAAACCACGACTTCTTATTGCATTTAGCTGCACAATGCGAAGTGTACACGCCCCATAATATAGGCTGATCCCTTTGTTTCGGTACTAGGGTAGCCATTATCACCACCCGTGTTCTAAATCCTCCCGCGCGCCGATTCAAACCTCACCCGTTGCACTACCGTCGTACCTACTCCTAGCACAAGCTTTACGCTTAATTGGGGGGGAACGGGGAATATTAGTCATAATGATAAACTTAGCTATTATTCTTTTTTAAGCAAAAAGAAGAAAATAAAAGGAAATTGCGAAAGTGGGTTTGTTTGCTGGTTTGTCCTTCAATCACGCCGCAACGGAGCAACGGATCAGCGTGATTTTTCGCATTTATATACATATTACATAGGCTACTTTTTATCTCGGAAAATCAAACAGTTCCCACGGGATTTTAAAAACTTAAAACAATGCGGACAAAGTCATGGGCGTAGTGGGAGGACAATGAGTTGATTACATTGATGTGTTGATTAAGATGATAATGAATAGATAGTAGATATTGAGTAACTGTAGGTCGATTCCGGAAAACCTGCATCAGATAATAGCGAGAAAATACAATCAAAAATAGCAATTTATTTTAATTCACAATATTGACCATTTCATCAAATAGCACCATGGGGCCTTGTATAGCCATGGGGCTCTAGGCTGGAGCCTAAAAAGCCCTTATAATCCACCCAAGCAAGCGCGCTCCAGCGAGTCAGACTCGCGCACTGAAGGTTCCGTACTCGGGTAATTTTCCAATATTTTGCACGATAAATCAAAAACTATCATGCATAAAAATAAATAAAAACCTGTTTTAAAATATACAGGTAAAGCCTTTTCATATAATACCCCACTTGGTATAGTTATCTTAGGGACTTCGTCTGTGTGGTGTTAGCTGGCGGGCGTGCTCTGCCTTTTTGGAGTGTTTTTTTTGTTAAAACTGACTGGAAAGCGCTCTAAGGGGGTGCCGTGCGTATGTCGGCGAGCGCCGGCACAGACGGGGTCCATACTTGTATAGTTTAACTAACTTGTTACAAATAACTACAAACTTGACATTGGCTAATCTTTGTAAAGCCAGACGAGAGAAAAAAAAAATAGTTATCTTACTTTGAAAATTTATACACATTCTAATATTTTTTCTGTGATGTAACCAAAAACAAAGTGATCCTATAAGGGTTCCGTTTTTCCTTTTGAGGTACGGAACCCTAAAAACCATGGCTACAGTACCGATAACCGGCGAAGCTTGGTCACCTCATTCGATATCCTCGTGCCGAATACCGAGTAATAAGTATTGAAAGCTCTGCGTTACAGCACGACTCTGCGAACGTGAAGTTTTGCTGCTTAATGTGCTACTAGAATATGATTAGCTGATATGATATCTTGTTGATTTCTGAGCGGTGCAACAGACATTGTCATCAAATCCCTTTGAATATATGCTAAAAGGAAATTATTGTAGGTAGATACATTTACATACCATTAGTTACATTTTTATTATCAGTACAACCAAATGATGCCAATGATTTCGTTCGCTTAGATAATTTTTTGTTTTTTTTTTTTAAATAGAAGAGGTTGCTTTTCTGCCCGGCTAGCATGGGCAGTAGATAAAAATTATATCCCCCGATTATATCCACTGATGTCATAGAAATCAGTGGATATAATCGGGGATATAATTTTTATCTACTGCCCATGCTAGCCGGGCTGGGATTAAAATTACTTAGACTGTGCAAAAAATTACTAACTTCGATTCTTTTGCTCCCTTATTAAGGAGGCAACAAATAAACACACTTTCGCATTAGTTATAATAATTAAGAATTTATATTTATATTAATATCATATGATATTACTAGATTATGCCCGAGATTTAGGTAGTTTTTTTTTTATTTCAGAGCGTCCACGACGAGCGCCTGAACGCCAGAGTAGACGCCATGCTGGAAGACGGCCTCATTGAGGAACTGCTCCATTTCCACGACAGACACAACAAACAGAGGATTAAGGAGGGCAAGTGAGTAATCGTGTTTTCCTCATCGAATCCCAACCACGGCAGTGAAAAGTCAAAAGTATCCGCAATACGTCATTTTTTTTAAGAATATTAGCCATGCTAATCATGACTAATACTCCCCTTTCCTCTCCAATTAAACGTAAAGCTTGTGCCAGGAGTGGGTACGACAATAGTGCAACGGGTGGGGTTTGAACCGCCGACCTTTCGAAATTCAGTCCGCTCCGTTGAGCTATCGAGGCTCGCATTGACTTTTAACTAAATCCAGGTCGTATAAATCAAAACGATCTTTGACAGCAAACAGTTTTCTAACGATAGAAAGGCATCGCGTTTTTGGCTTTTAGATTTCAGGACTTTCAAGCAGACGCAATTTTTAATAATGATAAAATTATTGACTTTGCAGCTCTGGTCTCTATTCTAGCTATTCCATATACTTTTTAATAATAATTTAGCTCAGAATTCACTTAAATTAAAAAAATGTTTTTTAAATAATTGACTTCACAGTTTATTAATAACTTTTTCATTTCTTAGTTTTCTTTGGTAATCTCTACCTAATCTAAAGTAAGAATAGATACACCCAAAATTTGCAATTATCGCAATGACAATTTTCACAATTCATACCTTCCGTGTTACCCCCCCAGGTCACTAACCTCTGACATTATCAATGTAAAAAAGTAGGGCAGCTAAAATAAGAAACTGGTCAAGTGCGAGTCAGAACATGAACAAGGCAGGGTTCCGTAGTCGCACTAGGTGCTAATAACTTTTGACGGTCATTATTTGGTAGATGGTAGTTTTTTGAAATCTCAAAATGATTTTAAAATGGGTACCTACCTAATTTTAACAAGGTAGGTATCACTCGAGGGAGTAAACCAATTTGTTTTTCAACTTTTAGTTTTCGTGTTCAACTACCTACAGCTACACTTACACCTACCTATGTCTTTGTGCTATGGTAAGATTTTTCTTTTAACTGTGCTAAATTTTAACTTTAAAGTTCTTATAATATTATTTTTAGTGTGGGACTACTAAGAACCATTATTAAACAAAATAAAAAGAATATTATTTTTAAAATACACACACATAAAATACAGACACAGACAGACGGACAGACTAGGCGAAAGGCCAAGGGTTCTTTGTTACTACGGAACCCTAAAAAGAGCAGGTTATATTATTTGCCAAGTTAAAAAAAGAATTTTTCTATAGCACTTATCTCGTCGAGATGATTTAAAACTGAATTTTGAGGCGTGACGCGTTCAAAGTGCCGGCATTCTTTGATCTTCGTGAAAGGATATGGAGTGGCGCTTACCGCTCTAAGCGCGGCCTTCGAGAGGGACTCTATTGGAGGGCCTATAGCCCACGTAACGCATCGGTGTAAGATATTAATTAAATAACATCTAATATAAAAAGCATCGTCAATTCCTCGGTGCCAGAAAACAAAAGTCTTTAACCAGTGTTTCTTTCCCGTTTTCACCTATGGTGCTGAAACTTGGACACTGACAAACGGCCTTGTCCACAAATTCAAAGTCACTCATCGAGCTATGTAGAGGGCTATGTTAGACTTTCCCTGAGAAATCCCTCACGTGGAACGTGGAAAAATGAAATGAGGAGATCCGCAGGAGAACCAAGCTCACTGACATAGCTCAAACTATTAGCAAACACAAGTGGAAGTGGGCAGGCCTTGCCTATCGTAGAGGCAATGGCCATTGGAGCCGGAAAGTCCTTGAGTGGAGACCGCGTATAAGCAAGCGTAGTGTGGGACACCCTCCAGCACGATGGACGCACGATTTAAAGCGGCTAGCGGGTAGTGGCTAGGTGGAAGGCTGAGGACCGGGTGTGGTGGCACTCTATAGGGAAGGCCTATGTCCAACAGTGGACGTCCACAGGCTGGATGATGATAATGATAAAAAGCATAATTTATACAAGGAATCAAAAGATTAATTTGCTGTAATCCGCTGAAAAAGGCAAATCTGTGTGCTACAACATACAGCATGCGACATGCACCGCCCGCCCTCCCACTGCTAAGCATCTAGGAAAAGCTAGCCGCCAAGCAAGCCCCCAAGTACCACCACGCAACACCCCCCAAATCTACCAAAACACTCAACGCACGTTTGGTTCCGACGTTTTGTACTTCCGCAAAACGCATGCTTCTATACAATATTTAGAACGAGGAACTGACTCAAAGCTCGTTCCAGCTATTATAAATTGTCTACCCATATTATAATTACGCAAAAGTGTATTTGTTTTGTCCTCCAATCACGCCGCAGCGGTGCAACGGATGGACGAATTTTTTACATGGATATAAGTAGTTTAAGATATGGAGAGCAGCATAGGCTACTTTTTATCCTGGAGATGGATAGGGTCGCCCTTTGTTTTTAAATCTAACCTGTATTTTATTCTTTGTCATAGTTTTAAGCAAAAAAGTTGTTTAAATAAAAATAAAATACTTGTTATTTCCAAGTATCAAGACGATGCTAATCAACAACAGCAGGTATCTGCAGTAGGCTAACGGAGTGCGTACCCTATAGATATCTGTAGCGTAAACCCGTAGTATAAAGTCATACTGCGATACCCGGCGGCGACCGCAGGCGTTGACAACGATGTAGTTATTATGGCAAACATGCTAGATGTGGCATGAAAAATCCATATTAGAAAAGAGCTGATAACTTTCAAACGGCTGAACCAATTTTCTTGGATTATAGCTAAGAACACTCTCGATCAAGCCACCTTTCAAACAAAAAAAAAACTAAATTAAAACCGGTTCATTAGTTTAGGAGCTACGATGCCACAGACAGATACTCAGATACACACGTCAAACTTATAATACCCCTCTTTTTGGATCGGGGTTTAAAAAAAGAAGACAGTGTTAAAAGTAATGTATTAGTAATTGTTGACTTCGTCTGTGTTGGTGTTAGCTGGCGGGCAAGCTTTGCCTTTTTGGAATGTTTCTTTTGTTAAAACTGACTAAAAAGCGCTCTAAGGGGGTGCCGTGTGTATGTCGGCAAGCGCCGGCACAGACGGGGTCCATACTTGTATAGTTTAACTAACTTGTTACAAATGACTACAAACTTGACATTGGCTAATCTTTGTAAAGCCAGACGAGAGAGGAGGAAAAAAGTAATTATTCGCCTCTTCCAGTATTTCGCTATGAGTACATGTACGCCTTCCCTCCTCCGAGGGCGATTTGTTCATTAAACCGCTAAGATCCTAGTGTTTACGTTCCATTCCCTCATTCCTCACCGGCGACCCCGATAGCCTCAATAGTCTTTCTTCGTTGCAGTTGGAAACTGAAGCCTAACTAACGTACTGATAAATAAAGGTTTCCAAGTACCTAATAAACATTATACTTACTTACAGCTTGTGAATAAGTTTCCTTTTCTCCCACATTCTAACATTTTTAATGATTGTGAAAGAATCAATATACTTTTAACAAATGTGGCTCGTCTAAGTCCTAAATAATAAAATTACGTTTATTTTTGATAAATTTTTCGTGTAACATCAGTAGTATTTCGTAGGGAAAATGGGAAAAACATTCAGTATTTTTCATCCCAATTCTTCTCTATTAAAACTAGGTATATTACGATAAAAATAAGTCTAAAAATTGAGCGTAATTAAATTTTTTGGTCTTGGCCGAGCCACATTTGTTGAAAATGTTAAAATGTGTGGAAGAGAAAGAAACTTAGCCACAGCCCTAATAAAACTTTATCAAACTGCACCCTAATTGTTAGTTTTTTAACATCAAAATCACTGCGATTCGAAATCGAAGCACTTAAAATTTATGAGATGTAGTGCTTTATGTTACTCGTGGAATGCATTTAATCACTGAAATTGACATACGAGTACGCTGGAAAAGGTGTGCCATACAGAATGACAGTTATTTTTTTCTCTTCTCCTTCACTTGATTGGTGGCTTTTTGTAGTGCCAACCCAGCACAATGCACTTCGTCAATGTCAGGTAGCTTGAGGGATTGTGCCGATTCAAAGCGCTCCACCAAGCATAGATAGATACATACCGAGAATTAAAATTGACACTGGGTGTCAAATAATCTTCATGTCACTATGTTGACAGAAGTCTCATTATTATTTAGTTCCAAGTACGCTCACATCTCCTATGTGCCTCCTTCGAGGTACTCGACACTACAAAAGCCACCATACAAGAAAAGAAGAAGAAGAATGCTCACTGCTGCTGTCGGCGCCAATTTTTTTTTAAAAGAATTAAAAATTACTAATATTCTCATTTCCCCTCTAAGCGTAAAGCTTGTGCTAGAATAATGCGACAATAGTGCAACGGACAGCGTATGAACCACTAACCTTTCGGAATTCAGTCCGCTCCTTAACCGATTATTATTATTGAGGCTCTAAAATGGCGAAAATCAAGTTGATTCAAAAACAGATCGGCAATAGCGAGACCAGCGTACTTGTACAAATGGGGCTCAGTGGATGCAGTGCTTTATGTTACTCGTGGAATAACACTTAATGTATTCCACAATCCACGAGTGACGTGGTAAACACGTGTAAGCTGAACTAAAGCTGAACGATGCATTAAACTTCCATAAACTGTTATCCTAGACCTAGTGCCTACGTTTCATTCTATCTGCTTCTATCTGTTGAATAATCTTTTGAAGGTTTCGACAAATTTAAAAAAAAAAACACTCAGTGAAGCAGCAATGTATAACCAGCCAATGTCAAATGAGTTAGCCAATTACCCCAATGGAACTTGTCTACTTTTGATTGAGTTCGACTGATTAGTATTTATAGCGAAATTACGTTTGTATGGAGCAAGGGACGGAGAGACCGCCGCGCTCTCTTAAAAATGATTAAATAAACAAATTACAATAAGTTAGTTTTTGCCTGCTTTGTGATCGTAAAAGTGGTACTAATTATGAACGTAAAATGTAAAAATGAGCATAAAGCTTCGACATGAAGTGTGAAATTAGAATAAAGCTAGTCCAGACTAATAATCTCAATAAAATGTTAACAAAAGCAAATAATGAGCATAAAAATATATCGCACACTAAAACGGTCGAGCGCGCGAGGCAAGTCTTAGCTCTAAAGCCTAACTCAGACGAACGACTGACATTAGTCAAAAAAATCGGAGAACGTAGGGCGGACTCGTCGACCCTTTTATATCCCTCTAGCCTCTAGGGTCTAGGGACCCGTCCCGGCTTCGCACAGGGAGCTTATTACAATTTTCGAAGGTATCTCAAAAATAAAATGTACCCTATATCACTCTGGTATAATGTAGCTTTCTACTGGTGAAAGAATTTTCAAAATCGGTTCTGTAGCTACAGAGATTACTCCCTACAAACAAACTTACAAATTTTACTTCTTTATAATATTAGTATAGACTATTTGACGCGCCCCGACTTAGCTCGAATGGAATTTTTGAAAGTCGGTAAGGAGCTGGAATTAAGAAAAATCCATACAGATACAGCCCGTTGAAACGGAGATGGACGGACAGTGGAGGAGTGGAGTGAACCCTGAAAAGGTCCCGCCTATAGAATATCTTCAGAATTTTTTTTTTGTAGGACGCTTATTTTTAATATTTAGTACACTGCTATAGACAGAGACATTCGTGTTATCTCTACCACAAGCTTTTTCTAAAGTTCTGCTGTTATACTGTCGGGATTCCTCGTTTCTAATACGCACTGTTCGAATATGAATGGCCCTTCCCCAGTTTTCGTTTTCCCCGCTAGCTATGATGTTGGTACCGTCTAAGAAGGGTAAATAGGCACCAGAAAGGTAGGCGCCCTCCACCTGAGCCTGCGTCATTAGCATTTGGTGAGATTGCAGTCAAGCCTACTATACTTAATTTAAAAAACCGGCCAAGTGCGAGTCAGACTCGCGCGCCGAGGGTACTCAGTATTTTTCCGACATTATGCAATATCAAAAACTATTATGCATAAAAAAAAATTAAAATCGGTTTTAGAATGTACGGATAAAGCCCTTTCATATGATACCCCACTTGCTATAGTTATCTTACTTTGAAAATTGAAACACATTTTAATTTCTTTTTTAATGACGTAACCATAATTTCACGGTTTTCGGATTTATTCCTTTACTTGTGCTATAAAACCTACCTACCTGCCAAACATGATTCAAGGTCAACGGGAAGTTGTTCTTCTGTTCTTGACAGACACGACGAACGGACGGATAAACAGACAGACAGACAACAAAGTGATCCCATAAGGGTTCCGTTTTTCCTTTTGAGGTACGGGACCCTAATAAATGAATTCGGGAAGTGGTCTATATAACAGACGCGTTATCTAAGGAATTTCAGACAAAAACCAAAACATAACAGTCATTTCGAAATTAGAATTCACAGAAATCGGTTACAGAAAAAAAATCGGTGGTTTGCTTTGGACCTTAACACAAAATTACAACTTTTTAATTACCTTCAAGAAAACAAAGAGGGATGCCACGTTTAACTATAATCTAAAATGAACCTAAAAAAATTACAGGTAAAGTTTAAAATCGTTTAATTGTACATTTGGTTATTTTTGCAATTAAGTATGTAGGTACTTATTTGGACTGTAATTGAAGCGAAATTACTTGAATCCCAATTTCACCGGATATTTCACATAAAAGTTGTATCAAAATGAATTCTTTATCAGATGCATTTATTATGTTATATAGCTTTTGTCTGAGTCGGTTGGACCACCCACCTTGTAGGTACTTATTTTTTAACTATAGGAATATTATCCAAGTTTATCATGATGACTATTATTCCCCTTTCTCCTCCTAACTAAGCGTTAAGCTTGTGCTTGTGCTTTAACGGTGAACATAAACATCGTAAGGAAGCTTGTGAGTTTTCTATAATAACAGATTTACGATAGTATATCGTAAAACTGTGCTATAATGTTCTCGTACCTAAAGGTGAAGTATGCCAATCCGCACTTGCCCAGCGTGGTGGACTAGGCATATTTTCAGCTCTTTTCATTCTGAAAGGTGACCCGTGCTCAGTAGTGGCCGGTGATGGGTTGATAATTATTATGATGATAGTATTTTTCTTGATGACGAATAATGTAGACGAATAATTCGACTATTCGTATCAGGAAATGCCGAATAATCACTAACCAATTATTCGAATTAACAAGTATATAGGTATTAGGTACTATTCGCGGCCTCTGCTCTTATGAGGCCTCATTCGCACGAGAGCTTTTTTAACGTCCGTTAAAAAAGCGTTCAAATAGAACAAATGCATTCCCAAGTATCACGTATAGTTCACACGTCAACGCTTTTTTAACGCGCAATTTGTATTTTCAGCGCAACGCCGGGATTTAACGCAACGGTTTTTTAACGCTCGTGCGAAATACGGCTTAGCTGTTGCCTGTTACACAGGTATATAAGATGTAGTTGTTCATTCAAAATATATTAAAGTTATGTACATATATGTTTTGTTTCTCCAATTTCAGACCACCCGACTACACAAAAGGAGTATTCCAAACACTAGGGCTAAAGGAGTTTCACGAATACCTAATGCTTCCCCCAGATAAGAAAAACACCGACGAAGGAAAAAAGCTCCTGCAAGAAAGTATAGCGAACATGAAATTAGGGACCAGGAGGTACGCAAGACGCCAAAACAAGATGGTTAGGGGAAGATTTTTGGAACACCCTTCTAGAGAGGTGGGTAATAAAATTGTATAATAATTCTATTATTGCCGTTTCTTTTGTTAAATTTGCATAGTCATGAAAATTAAGAGGTCTGGTAATTTTCTTTTAGTAGTAAAAATTTACTTGTGTTATTGCAAGCTAGGTAAAAAAATTTTTAAAGAATGGAGCTATAAAATGTTACTAACTGAATTTTATTTCTCTTTATTGTTTTGTTTTGTTAATATGCAAAAAACCTTTATAGATAGTTTGCATCCTGAAGAAATACATAGACCACTTTTCCCAGATAATAATCAAAGAATTCCCACGGAATTTTTATAAAACTCAATTCTAGCGGACGAAGTCGCGGGCATTATATTAGAATACAGGCATAATCAATTTTATAAGAGAAATGTTATTCTTCTTATTTTGCTCTTTAGCTAATAAAAGTGGTGATAACAGCGCCACCTAGTGCCAAGTAGAAAAACAATCTATGACATTTAAATTCAAACCATAATTAAAAGCGCCATCTATCTTCAAGTAGATTAAAGAAGTAGTACTTAAAATCTTTGATAGGTGTCACTAACTTGACCTTTTGTTTTAGGTTCCAGCAATTTATGAACTGGACACAACCGATCTTTCCAAATGGGATGATGAAGTCAAAAATAAAGCTATTACCATCATAGACAGTTTCCTTAATGAATCTTCATGCCAATACGAGCCTTTAAAACAATGTATTTCTGAAGACAAGAGAGGTATTGATGGCCATTCATGCAACTATTGTGAGGTTTGTGAAAGGCTTATTATTGGAGATAAAGAATTCTCAATTCACCTTAAATCTCATAAGCACATGCGTGTAATGAAGAAGAAGAAACAGATGGCTCTGTACTTGGAAAAACAGAAATTAGCAGCACAATCTGAAAATATAGAATAGAAAAGAAGTGAATACTAGTTTAATATGCATCTTGTACCAAATACTAGGTGATAAGAACTTCAGTTGTTTAATTTTAGATGTTTTCCTTAGTTTTAATTATCGTTTCATGTTGATGTTGATGACAAGATAATAAATAAAAAGATAATTACAATAAACAAATAGTTTTAATTAAATATCTACTAAACATCTATTCATACAATAAAATTAAACTTTTGCCTCTTCTAAATTAACATCAACTTTTTTCTTAGGAGCCCTATAATCATAGTTCTCAAGTTCAGGATACTTCTTGATTATTTCATTGTAAGCTTCACATAAGCGATTGAATTCTCCATTTGCAATTTGGAAGGGTCTTGTGACGGGGTCTATTTCTGCCATCTTATACATTCTGAGTGCCATTTCTTCTCTAACTTCTTCAGGGAATAAAGTCTGGCAACCTCGGATGGAATACTTCTGTCGCATAGAAAATATCTGTCGGGCAACCTTTTCAACCATTTTAAAAGGTAGACTTATTATGGGTTGTTTTAAAGGGGTTAGTGTTACTACACCCACATCAACTTCTGGTTTAGGAAGAAAGGCATGGCCTGGGATATTGAACTTATACTTAACGTTGCACCAATTCTGACACATGACGGATAGTCTACATCTCTGTTTATCCATTATCCCGGCTGACATCCTTTCTGCTACTTCTTTTTGAAAAGTTAATGTCATTCTTGTGCGACCAAAGGCCCACGCACCTTCTTTTTTAGAAATCATCTCGAGCCATCTTATCATCAATATTGTGGACACACTAAATGGTAGGTTGCCAATTAAATTGATGGGAGGTGGGGGATCAGTCCATTCTCGTTTAACATCTTTAGGGAAGAAGTGTGAAACATCAGTTTTGAGAATATCGCCAGTTATGATATCTACATCTACCTTTCCCCTGCATGCGTCTGCCAAAAGCTCTAATGTGGGTATGAAGCGAGGATCTTTCTCTATCAGAATAAGTTTCCGTGGCGCCTGTTGAATTATCGACCTTGTAATGCCCCCTGGACCCGGTCCCACTTCACAAACTACATTATTTTCTATATTCCCAGCGGCGCGTACTATTTTATCGATTAATCGTGGTTCCATTAAAAAGTTCTGCGATAGTTCCCTAAGAGCGCGTAGTTTGTACAATCTGATTATATCTTTAATACTTGGTAAGGGAGGCAATCTAACTTGTAAAGCTCTAGCCGTGGCCATTATTGTTGCACTTTCACGGGCTCGTTGAAATCGTCAAGGAACGTCTCCTGCTTCACGGCGAATATAGAATACAAGTAAATACTGAATACACCAGCGCCGATCGCGAAACCAGTGATTCTGTTTCTTCGGGAAATCTGTTGTAATTTCTGTACGCGTTCGCGGTTTTTCTGCTCAATAATTTTCATGTAATCGAGTTCTGCCTGCTTGAGCACGGGATCTTGTGCTCCAGTGCTAATTTTTGGCTTCAAATTAGTGTTTCCCATCACGAGAAAGCGAATATTTTTTTATTTTCTAACCTCTAATTTCAAGGCTGCAAGAAAATTCTTCAAAACAACCAAAAACAACAATCATATCATAGACTACAGCGTACGATGTTTCTAGCCATAAACAATACTGGTAGGTAGCGCAATCGTTGCGCAGCACTTGCGCAACCAAAGAATGAATGATTAATGGATTGAACGAATGTTAAAACTCACTTCTCTGATTCTTTCTTCTTTGGCTTTAAAGCTCTGGGTTCTAGCCCTTTTGAGCCTTAGATTATGGATTAAAGCATAGACTACAGTGATTACATAGGTACTCTTTTTAGACTAACCGTGCTGCACCGTGCTGCACATGCAGCACTACGGAAACTTTATAAGACCTTAAAAAAGCGATATCCAGGGCCGTAAAATAAATTAAAAAAAAGGAAACTCCATGTTTATTATTTTTACAACTTCACCTTTGCCTCAGCTGGCTTATTTATTGCATAAAATTATGATACATGTAATCATTATACATAATTACAATTAATATATTATGTATCAAACACATTTATTCCTAGTTATCAGGGTATACACAGGGATACAATACAAGACCCTGCACGACCAGCCTAAGTTTTTTAAATTTGCCGCCATTATGCACTATCAACTCTTCAGATTTATCTCGATTTTATGCCTTTCATTATTTTGATAGCAATTCTCGACTAATATTACACATTTTAATTTTCAGTGGAATTAACAACAAATTTCATTAATAATTATTATTATGAATATGACTTCCTGCTGATACTGACACAATGCAAAATTACAACCAATCAAACAACCAAAACAGCTGTTTGTGACGTACGAGCTGGAACTTCAAACTTCAAAGCACAGTGATGGAAACACAGACCAATAACAAATAGGACAAAGCAAGCATGCGCAAGCTATCCTTTTCTAAACAAAATCTCTCTTTCTCGCACAGGCATTTCGCAGCCCTCCACACTCCACAAAACTAAAAACTTGCAAAAACCAATTTCAGTCGCGCGTTCGAAGTGATTGGTCGTTCGTAATCAGATTTCCGACCGCGCAACTTTGTGTTGTGTTACAAAAATATAATGCCTTTCATATCAAAAGACTGGCGTTCTCCAGGCGAAGAGTGGGTCAAAACACAAGAAGGATGGGAGAAGAAGAAAGTGTTGGAATGCACCGCGCAAAGGTGAGTTTTGATTGCAAAACAAAACTATCCTTATTCCTTTGTTCGTAAACCGTTCGACGCAACTAAGCACGAAGTATTTATTTGTCTACCTATATCCCTGTATAATACTACCTTAACTAATATGTAATATTGTTTCTAGCGCTCTAACGCTTGTTTTTTTTTGTAAAGAAAAAATCAGTGAATGTAAGTACAAGCTTGTTTGTATTTTGTATTGCAGATATGCTGCTATCTCTAACTATAATAACTCAGATGATAATCAGCAGAAGTGGTGAGTGTTTCTTATTTACCTATTTCTAACAACACATAATATAGAATCGTAGATCAGCTGTTTCACTATTGTTGTGTGGTATTGATTTTCACGCAAGTGTGTGTGTGAGTCCTTCACTCAGCAACATGAAACATCTATAAATGCAATAGAGATCTGTGTAGGTACCAATAGTGATGCTTGATTTGATAAATGATAATAATAAATTTATAGAATTAGGTTGCAATACCTATTAAAATGCGTTCGAAGACACCAAACTAAGAATAAGAAAGACTCTGCCATGTTCTTCTCATTCTCTTCGCCGTATTCTTGGCTGGCTTCTATATTATTTACTATTAGGTATCGTAGGTATCATGAACGTGAAAGTGCTAGATACCCACCAGTACCATACCTACCTACCTGTTCAAAGCTCATCCGTCAACCGACTTTGACAAAAATTGGTAAAAAAAAGAGCTTGCAACACTGAATTTTAGTTTTTCGGGACTAGGTACTTTATCCCGAAAATTCTTAGCCAAGTACCTAAAACTATTATAGTAGGTAGTTTAAGAAACGGTTGCATAATAAAGATGATTAAAACACGAATACGGGTTTGAAAAACGAGATATGGGACACATTTTGATTTCATAATCAGGATTTTAAAATTAATGTAATTTAATAAAGTACCTACAATCTACATAAGGTATAACTCTTCTAATATCTTGCAACAGGTGTTAAACAGAACAGTCATTACGAAACGAAATAAAACCTTTCCTTCATTAGCAAAAATGTGAACACAATATACTCAGGTATAGTTTACATAATTAAATTCACGTAACCCCGTTCATACATACATTTTACATTATAGGTACATTATTAACATCGCAGCGAGCAAAGGTGTACTGACAAAAATAGATTAATGTACCCAAAACCCGACAGCGAGAATTCGTTTCTGAAATATAGGTCACGTAAATGTACAAACTACGATATCTCGATCGTTTGGGTCAATCCAGTCAAGCTTGGAGCAAAACTGACGAGAAACGGGGAAAATAAATTGAAAGATTACCGAGCGACATTCGCCGCTGCTGAGCGAGTTTATTTACCCTAATAGGAAAATATTCCAGAATATTTTTGTAGGGTTCCCAAAAGACAAAATGTTTCAGATTTCCGTAGCTTAAAAGCCTTCTCTCCTTCAACCGCCTTGTTTTTAAGTGTATCCTGTATCCTCAATCCTATTGAATAAAATAAAATAAACCGCCTGAGCGACCATCAAAAAATATTGGGTCGAAAAACGTTACATCGTGAAGTCCATGATATACAAGGAACAAGCTTCATTTGCCTATAATCCGCCAAAACAGACAAATCTGTATGGTACCTAAAATATACGATATGTACCGCCAGCCCTCCCACCACTAAATATTCAGGTAAAACAAGCAACCAAGCAAACAACACCACCACACCATGACACCACACAATTCTTCTAAAAGTCCTATAACACACTCAACGTAAACTCCATGATCGAGAATTCTGTTTTAACGGTTATAGCGAATTAAGCTTGTTGTTCTTTGTATATAAAAACTAGAGGATGCCCGCGACTTCGTCCGCGTGGATTTAGATTTTTATAGATCCTGTGGGAATTGTTTGATTTTCCGTGATAAAAAGTTGCCTATTTCGATTACAGGGACGCAAGCTACTTCGGTACCAAACAAACAAATCGGTTAAGTGGATGGGTCTTTAGGAATCCCGCGGGAACTCTTTGATTTTCCGGGATAAAAAGTAGCCTATGTCCCCGGGATATAAGCTAACCCTGTACCAAACGTTAGAATCGATTACACTGTTGGGCCGTGAAAAGGTAGCAGACAGATAGACAGACAGACACACTTTCGCATTTATAATATTAGTATGGATCATACGTCAGGTTTCGTCAACTTTTGCCCAAAATGTGAATAGCACCATTTTGCTTTTTAAAATCAAAGACCACCAATATTTTTAACTGCTAATCGCCTGTTATGCAAGTTGCAAGTTTTCCTAGGCTCTCTAGTCATCGAACCTTGGCTCAATACTGACGAGCAAAGAAGGAATAAATTTTAGGTAACCGTCCACTGGGATTATTTGGAAAAATATTGTAGAACAATATTATTTTTTAGAAAACTAGTTTCGTTTGTCACTATTGTAAAAAAAAATCAGTTAGGAGCTTATTTACCTTATTTTCATTAAAATCGACTTAGTGTCGTTTTAGATTTAGACCTCTCTCCACGAATCTATCATCTTGTTTTCGTCTCACTGATCGCTTTCACAATATAGGATATAAACTGAGCTATAATCATAGATATGTATAATACAAACTTGACATAATTATAATCGTTATACATAACAATTACATGACGATCATGTTCTATTTTAGAGGCATTATCGTGAAGTTAAAAGCTTTCCTCTTTACGATATAGGTCTCTGGTCGCTACAATATTCTGTCTCGGCTGAAGTAGATTCCATGTGCCATTTTTCAAGATAAAGCACTGTTTGCGAATAACTTGACATAGTTGGAGACGTGGTTGGACATAATATTCTGTAGGTCCGTGTACGTATTCATAAAATAAGCTAAAAGACAGAATTTCTCAAAGATTAAAGATTCTATGTACCTATACCTTAAACTCAAAAAAAAATCATTCTAAGCTACATATAAAACTGTTTAGGCCACAACATTTTTGTATGCAAATACTTAATCGTTACAAAACTTCACTTTTTCAATAAAAATAAATAAAATATGGGTCTCCCTACTACGGTCTGCTGCACAGACAAAATTGCGACACCCAAAACTGGGTATCCATAGTAATACTACCTTGTATAATCATAGCATTTACTTCAAATGTTATATTTAAGGAATGTATTTATGGAGTTGCAATAAATTGATTGAAATTGAAAGGGAGCCAAAGTATTTATCCCAACTTGTTATGTTTAAAGAGGTTTGAACTCAAACCCTAATAAATTAAAACCCCATAAAAGGAAACATTAAAAATAACCGACAGTTAAATCGTCAAAAAAAGACTTTTGATAATGCGAGATAAAATATTAATTTCGGAAACCGGTGATTATTTTTACCAAACGACCCTTTACGCCATAAAAGGAAGAGGTGATTCAGATTTTGGAGTACGTCTTTATTTTTAAAGGTTGACTGAGATGCCCCTTTAGCTAGGGTCACCATGATTGCAGTAGTCATAATAACTAGGACTTCTACTCACACTGTTGTGACAGAAGTTTTATATAAAAATTAAAATTCTTGTAAAAAATTTTTTTGGCTCTCTACTGTCGATGATAAAGAATCACACTAATATTATAAAGGAGAAAGTTTGTATGTGTGTGTGTGTGTGTGTGTGTGTGTGTGTGTATGTTTGTTACTCCTTCACGTAAAAACTACTGGACGGATTAGGCTGAAATTTAGAATGGAGATAGATTATACCCTGGATCAGCACATAGGCTACTTTTTATCCCGGAAAATCAAAGAGTTCCCACGGGAATTTTAAAAAACCTACATCCACGCGGACGAAGTCGCGGGCATCAGCTAGTAAGTTATAAATATGTTAGTTAGTTACAATCGTAGTTCCAATTTCATTTGAATATTAAGCAACCAAAGTCCATGAAATTTTGCAGACATATTCTAGAAAGTAATATCTGTGTCTGTGGTGTTTTAGATTTTTCTAAAAATATGTAGTTTTAAAATAACAGGGGCTCAAAGATTTGTGTGTAAATTTTTAAGACCGCGTAACTTTGAAACCGAATATTTTAACAGAAATCTGGAAAACCACAGACATAGATATTAGTTTCTAGAATATGTCTGCAAAACATGGACTTTGGTTGCTTAATATTCAAATGAAATTGGAACTACGATCATATGAAACAAGTGACGGAGAGAGCCCTCTTAATGAAACAATCATTCCTATTTTAATTTATAGGTACAATAAAATATCATTGAAATCGTAAACAATTTCGTTCCGAGTCAGCACGCGATGTGTATTATTAGGTAATAGAATTATTCAATCAGAAGTGTGGAAAGGATGTTATTTTATATGTATGTGTGTTAATCGTATGCGATAACCTTATTTTGCTCTGGATTAGACGAACTGGGTAGTTGCCGACTGAACGATGCTGAAAGTCCAGAGAGTTCTTCAGGAATGGGTGGCTTGTTTTGTAGTGGTCGTAAGTGCTACTCGCAAACGAATAGCAACTGGGATTTGCTGAATGTTAAAAAATTATGTTATATTATCCATGTGATGTATAGTGTGCTGTTTTTTAGGCCTCCATACCTCAAAAGGGAAAACAGAACCCTTATAGGATCACTTTGCTGTCTGTCTCTCTATCCGTCTGTCCGTCTGTCGTGTCAAGAAAACCTATAGGGCAATTCCCGTTGACCTAGAATATTTGGCAAGTAGGTAGGTCTTATAGCACAGATAAAGGAATAAATCCGAAAACCGTGAATTTGTGGTTACATCACAGAAAAAAAAATGTGTTTCAATTTTCAAAGTAAGATAACTATACCAACTATCATATTATTATGTATGAAAGAACTTTACCTGTATATTCTGAAACAGATTTTTATTTATTTTTATGCGCAATACTTTTTGATTTATCGTGCAAAATGTCGGAAAAAATACCCGAGTACGGAACCCTCAGTGCGCGAGTCTGACTCGCACTTGGCCAGAAATGAACTCTCAATTATGATTTCAGAGGAAAAACAAACTTTGTTCGTTAATTCCCTGCATAATTTGGTAATTGAAGTATTTAGTATGTAAAATCTAAGTGCCCTTCTATATAATTTCAGTAGGTATTCAAGTCAATTATTATCTATCAATATAATTATGTAATGTATGAATAAATGTGTAGACCCTAATGTCTTTGTTATGCCTCTGTTTTCAATATTCTGAACTTATTTTTTCTCATTTTTTTGCAAAATATCAAAATGTTAAATACGTTCGTAATTGTCTCGATTCTCGCTTGACCGATTTTCATTTTTCTTTTAAACAAATATGATATAAAATAAAACACATTATGGTAGGTATATAACACAAATATTAAGCCCTGTTTAAAATGACTTTAAACTTATGCGTTTTATGGGATGATGGAACGGAACCATGTGTAATTTGTTTGTAATAATAATAATTAGACTTATAAAATTTATCCATACCGACAAAAAGAATCTTCTAAAATTCTCAATCAGTTTCTGCTTTACCAAGGTATTGATTAGTTATTAATTAACCTACTAATATTATAAGCTATGAAAGTGTTCGTTTGATAGTTTTCCTTGCTCCACAACAGAATAACCAGAATAACTGATGCTTTTATGTGATTTTTTTGCATGTTATACCATGGAGTTATCTTCTTCTACCTGACCTTATCTCATATACCTACTTAGTTAAAAATCTAGAGAGTAGCATGGGCCATTTTTATGCCGAAAAATTAAAGAATTCCCATGGGTTAAGAAAAATCTTAATCGATGCGGACGAAGTCTCATCATTCATGCTTATCATCTAGTATTAATAACCTTTCCGCCTTGAATAAAGATTTCATTTATTACGCCATTAAATTGTCAGATGTAAATAATGTTGGTAAACAAACCACTCCCGTATCCCGTATCACATAAAGTGGGCGCACCCAGAAGGCCCACTGAAAAGGTTAACTCAATTTGGACGATTGCATTCATATCTAGATAGCATTTGGAAAGGGCAAAGCGACCTTTCTATTTACTCAGGATTACAATAGATGATGGAATTGATATGTTATTATTGCATATTATTGTAATGTTTTTTGTACAATATTATACAGGATTACCAGTACAATGTCACGATCCCGTATAGGAGTTATAGTGTATATCAAATGAAATTCTCTATGAATTCACTATGAAATTCTATACACAAAGCCGTGATTAAAACCACTCAAACTATGGCACTTGTAACGAATACTTAATTTGCCAAGTATTTTTTTTTACTTTTTTTGCAGTAAAAATTAATGATATGACAGGAAATGGGAAGGTGATTGAGTCAATTGAAGCGAACGCCAACGCAAAGCCGTTTCAATTTACGTTGATATTAATTAGTGTTGAACGTAGTAATAACGAATAACGTACTTAATCAATTCATATTTTATATATAATAAATTATTTCAGTAAACTAATGAACTAATAAGATTTTAGATTACTTTTATACAAAAGTTACCTCATTTGTTTCTGATTTTGCAAGTAAGTACCTAACCCTTTTCAATGACTATCCAGAACCTAAAAAATGAAATGCCCCAGTTTAGAATTTAAAATGGAAATGATTTTCAGCTGTGAGAGAGGCGAACTGAATTTATAAATGTGAAAAGGCGTATTCATTCCCGTTCCGAGGTCAAACTCGAGGATTGATTTATTTCGTGAATGTGATGAAAATCTTTTGAAAAGGTCACCGGTACACAGTTAACTTTACATGATTACTGCAATGTTCAACTGCAAGCTCCTATTTTTATATATATATTGTTGAAACCACTGAAATAAAGTTAATGATTTTAGTCTTAACATTTTATAATGTAAATAACGACTAACGAGCACATACCACGGTAATACGATGATTTTGAGTTATCGATATTTTGACCCAGTAACAGCCCGTTCCCACTTGTCGGCTGTCGGGTCCGGATTTTAATCGGATGTTCCAGTGACAGAACATTTTGCCACAAAATCGGTTTCAGACAAGTGTGAATAGCTTCATATAAAATGTTCTGCCACTGGAACATCCGATTAAAATCCGGGCCCGACAGACGACAAATGGAAACCGGCTGTTACATGATTCGTGTTCATACCACGACGGGAACTGCAGAGCAGTGCTGCGAGAAATGAAGTTCGAGCTGTCATGAAGTGTCGAACTACCCACTTTCTTGTTCTTTTCGCTGGAACCTCTTTTTTTTCTCTCGTCTGGCTTTACACTGATTAGCCAATGTCACGTTTGCAGTTATTTACAAGTTTAGGGAAACTATATGTATAAGTATGGGCTTCGTCCGTGCCGGCGCCCGCCGACATACATGCGGCGCCCCTTTAGAGCGCTTCCCAGTCAGTTCCACCACCAATAAACACCAGCAGAACACAAAAACCGGCCACTTCTAACAAAAAAACACTCCAAAAAGTCACAACACGCGCGCCAGCAAACGCCACCACAGACGAAGTCCCGCTGGAACCTCACGACCTGTCCGTAGAATAATCGTATTAATTATTATTTATCTATGCCAAATGTCTTTGGGCCGTGAAAACACAGAGACCGACACACTTTAGCATTGGTGACTAGTTATATATTATACTTACTTATTATACTTGTTTAAACTTTTACCAATGGACCCTATACTTGGAGATGACCTGTATCGTAGGGTCCGAGTAATTGTTTACTATGGTTAACTTTTTAACTAGAGCGATGAACACGAAAAATTAGTGGCTCAGGATTCTAAATTATAAAAGGGGTAGAGATTGATAATTTCGGGGTAGTAATAATTGTAGGTATAAGTATATTATAAAATGGATATAATAATAATTTACGAGTATATTAGTATCTTTCGGATTGTTTTTTTGTTATTTTATTTTATTCAGATACAAGTTAGCCCTTGACTGCACACTCACCTAGTGGTGATGAAAGCGGGCTAACTTGGAAGGGGTATGGCAGTTGCTATTGTAGTTAGGTATTTGTGTAATCTATGGTACTAATTTTTTTTGAAAAATTGGGTGAAGGCTGTAGATAAGGTAAGAATTAAAAATAATATTGGCATAGTTTTAATTTCGTGAATCGCTAATCGTTTCGCGAAGTAGAGCGTGCTAGCTGTAATCGACGCAACGGGCCGCAACATGTTGCTTCGCACTTATGCGATGATTGTTCGTCTTGACCCATACTAATGTCACAACATGGTCACAACAAATGTCTTAAATGTGACAGTGTGTCTGTCTGTCTGTCACCTTATCCGTTTAACTGATTTTGACGAAATTTGGTACAGAGATAACTTGCATCCGGGAGATGGATGAAAGAACAGACGAATTCGTGGGGCATGATCTACTTACTCGTTCATAAGTAGCGAAAATTGAGAAAATTTCTGTGAAAACACTGTGAAGGAAAATAACAGTTTCACCAAAATGAAAATTATTTAGAAGTAGCAAGTAGGTAGGTAGGTACACGTAAAGACAGCGGTTCTCAACAATTGCCTATTTTGTTAATGTTTTACACTATTTACTGATTGCACTAAGTGCAATAATTTCATGTGATCTGTGAGATTATAAGTTCGTTGAATCGTGGATCCCTCAAAAACCTTTTGGGATTGCAGTCTCTGTCCATGTGAATAAGCCTCGAAGTGTGAGTGAGCTTAGCATAACCATTGGGGTTTAATTAGACTGCGTAGTATAAAATGCTTTTTATCATCATTTCGCTCGAAAGGTTAACTTTGCTTGACCTTTAGATAATTATAGTCTGTGTGGGCGCTCCTTTATTTTATCCCATTCATTGACTTAACGTTAGAGCTCTGTAATTTTACTGAAGATTTTCTCTGTGCTTCAGTTTCTAATTTTATTTTATAATAGTTATTTTTAGACACGGGTTTAAAAAAAAACTCTGATTAACTTCATATTTAACCTCTCCCATTCCTTTTTAAATATCACCACCATTAGGTATCTCGGCCTAGTACTTACGAGATCTTCTTTCAGATTGATAACTGTTTAGAGACCATAATCATTAATCATACTTGTGGAGAACTCTCAGGCATGCAGGTTTCCTCCCAATATCTTCCTTCATTGTTAAATCAAGTGATATTTAAATGTTTAAAATGCACTTCGAAAAGTTAGAGAGCCCATGATCGAACCTCAATACCCCGGAATAGGGGTCCGAAATCTTAAACTAACTTATAATTTTTATATCTAATATTTTTAAAACTATATTAAGTTCTAGCTTATTATTTTTATCTCTTATTATAGCTAGCTTATAAAAATACATTCACGTAAAAAATCACGTCGATTCGTTGCTTGCTTTGTGGCTTGATTGAAGGATAGGCCAAGAAACAAACACACTTTCGCATTTACAATATTACTTAATAAGGTTTTTTTAAAGAGATATGTCAGTCATCATTAGCACACACTTTATTATATTTGAATCAGAATCCTCCAGCGGTCTTAACAACCGAGTGTACCAATTATTCTAAATCCACACAATCCACTTCCCATGGCTTCTTTGTTTCGTAAAAGAGTCGACTAAACCGCAGTCGTAAGCCGTTCGGCCGCTTAAATTATAATACGATTATTCTCCGCCTAGGAAGCCCTTAGTTGGAAGTTTAAAAGGGAAATGACCACTTTTTTACTGAGTAAGTCTAAAACACGTCTAAAAATCACGGAAAATCTTAAAATCAAAAATCTTTATGATTGTATGTTGATTGTGAAATCAGTGACTTTCCGCTTCTTAGCTCAGCGAAAATATTCTTATATCCTCTTTATTCCTATCCCGTGGGAATTTCGATATTATTCTTTGTCTAAATCCATATTAATATTATTATGTGTGGGTCTGTCTGTCTGCTAGCTTTTCACGGCACAACTGTTTAACCGATTTTGATGGGTGTAGAGTTAGCTTACATCCCGGGGAAGGACGTGGGCTACTTTTAATCACAAAGTTCTCACGTGATTTTTAAAAAACCTAGTTAAATATAAAGGGTACTGTGCAAAACAGCTTTCTAGGTCCAAGGGTCTCTTATGAATGATCTTATGAACGACAATCTACAAATTGGACGTATTTTCTGTAAAACTTTCCAACCCACATTGACTTTGGAAAGTTTTGCAGAAAATACATATGTCCAATTTGTTCAGTATAAATAAAGTTAGTTTTAAAAAGAAAACAAACGAGCACTGAAATAAATTAAGCGTTTTAACTTTTAATGCGCAATAATTTGTTGTTTTATTTTTGTCTTCATGTTTTTAAATACGTATTGGGGATTTTATTATGACTAGCTTATTCCCACAACTTAGTCTGCATGGGTTTAGGGTTTTTAAGTGTTGGAATTCGTCATAATCCTTTCTTAGTGCGGATTTTTATTATAGAGAGAACTTAAGTTTAAAAAAAAACAAGTTTTTAAATCCACCTGCTGCACCTATTTGCATTCTGCCAGTCAGTCGTGGTAGGTTTAATGTTTTAATGGTATCTATAAGAATAACCGCCCTATCTAGTACTTGGATAGAAATATAAGCCAACTCTCTTCTACGTTTATGTTTATTTATTATTAAGGACAGGACCTGATTTAGACATGTAAAGAAAGTGAGATAGATAGTCCAGCTATTTCCATACACAAGATTAGGAAATGACATTTAGATGGCACTCGAGGACTATACATTTAAATGCTTTTCATTCTAAAACGGGAATGATTCTTGCAGTATGCTTAGGGAGAGTGATTTACGTTTGGTCGTTGTCCGACCATTGGCAGAGCGCCAAATGATTCAGGGCGTTCAGGGCATAGTACTGTTGGGTTTATCATAATATGCTCCATTTTCGAATTGTCTTATGCAATATGCATCTGTTCGGCATTTATGTTTTCCTGGTACCAACCTACTGGTATACTGTGATCTCTATTTACCGTCCATGAAATTATCTGTTTGATCATTTATGCTTTCCTGGTACTTCAGAGATGATGTCTTGATTTCTGAATTCTAACTTTTCCTAGCAAACAAGTCAGTCCCAAGTTTGATAAAACTAACTACAAGTGTAAATTAAAAATTTATAACACCCCCGACGATCCAAAGTATTTGAGTTTTCCAAAACATCATTTTCAAATAAATAATTATGTATTTAGGCAACGTCCATCTTATCAGCGTGACATTTGTCTATTGACATAATATTATGAACCTAACGGTTATCTAACCTTCTTTTCTACAAGAAAACTAGAAAAGAGCTGATAACTCTTAAACGGCGGAACCGATTTTTTTAGATTATAGCTAAGAACACTCCGATCAAGCCACCTTTCAAACAAAAAAAACGAAATTCAAATCGGTTCATTCGTTTAGGCGCTACGATGACACAGACAGATACACAGATACACAGACACACAGATACACAGATACACACGTCAAACTTATAACACCCCTCTTTTTGGGTCGGGGGTTATAAAGAGTAATTACAATGAATAAGAATAGTAAATAAATTAGTACCTATTACCTACCAAGTTCGATTCCCATTTGTTATTATGAAAATAAAACTTTAAAACTTTTCACTGATAGCTAATTAGATACCATACCTACCTACCATGAAAATCAGAGAGATTGAAATCAATCCTTAGTCACAGTTCACTCTGCCTAAATTACATATCCTAATCCAAGATTAAAAAGCAAAAGATATAATTGGTTGAGGTTCAATGACTAATCAATGTATGCAAAAGTGATGTGGGATAGGTTCAATGTACGAATTTTAAGCAACAAAAAAAAAAAACAAAATGAAAGGTACGCGTCTGCGCGGTTACTCAAGAATACCAAGGCTAAAATGTCTATTAGTAGAGTCTAGAATCTAGGTGCCTTTCTGTGGTGTTACGTATAATAGCATCATTACAAATCACTAAAGTTCAAGTAGAAGAAGTTTGTAGTGTTAAAAAAAATGTGGACACCAAATTACTATTACAGAGCCTCAAGTTTAAATTGCGTCGCTGCGTATGAAAACTCCGCTGTGTGGAAAATCACAAGCTTTCAGGAGACTTATCATTTTGAGATGTAACCACAAATTCACGGTTTTCGGATTTTTTCCTTTACTTGTGCTATAAGACCACCTACCTGCCAAATTTCATGATTCTAGGTCAACGGGAAGTACCTACCCTCACACAGATACGACAGACGGACAACAAAGTGATCCTATATGGGTTCCGTTTTTCCTTTTGAGGTACGGAACCCTTAAAAAAGAAATAAGAATAATCCTCAAGGTTGACTAATTAACGTAGATGCTTTCATACAATCCTATAAAGCCTGTTGCACAATCGGCAAGTAGAAAATTGCAGTCATTGCATAGCATAGACGCAGTGGCGAGGTCGTTTCAATTCAACATAGTGACAAAATTGATCGCTATCCGTCCGTGTCAATGTCACGGATAAAGGCACGCTGTTTACATGCGTACTTTTGGAGGCTGTCTGAATTAGTTGTTCGAGGCTTCGAGCAATGTGTGTTGTGCTGCCAGTTATGACCTATGGAGACATGGACATTGACAAAACAAATAACATCCGAGCTGCAAGTAGCAATAACGAGCAATCCACCGTTGTGTGCACGATGGGCATGCCCACAACCCTAGTTTAGACTTGTGACGTCATACTTTCACAGTCGGCTTTAAAGTTGTAAAAAATTCACCAAAATCGGTTTAGTAGTTAAGAGTTTTGTGACACTGTGATGTGCAAACAAAGACACAACTTTTGTAATTTTTGTGTGTGAAAAAACTAACAATTTACAGGTGTATTAATTTACTAGTGTTCGTTCCACGGCTTTGCCCACGTTACACTACAAAATCTTGGTCAGGGTGTCATATTATATTTTGTAAACATCTTAGTATGTCGATCATGAGTAAATTCATACTCTGACTCGCACTTTGCCGATTTTCGGGTGGCTTGTGACCACAACCTTTTTTTGACGTCTGGGTCCGCGCCTGGGGAGCGGGCCATGTTTGGATGATGCTCGGTATGTCGCTCATTGACCGTGTGCCAAACACCACAATACGTAAAAGAACGCCACCAACCAAACGCAACGAGAGTCTAAGTAACAAGTGTAAATTAAAAATTTATAACACCCCCGACAAGTAAAGGTTACATTAACTAGAAAAGAGCTGATAATAACTTTCAAACGGCTGAACCGATTTTCTTGGATTATAGCTAAGAACACTCTCGATCAAGCCACCTTTCAAACAAAAAAAACTAAATTAAAATCGGTTCATTCGTTTAGGCGCTACGATGCCACAGACAGATACACAGATACACACGTCAAACTTATAACACCCCTCTTTTTTGGTCGGGGGCTAAAAATGGAGATGGTAGGGCATCCGTTTGTTACTTGAATAGAGTTGGAGACAATAGAGTTAGTTTATGTATGTTCCCCGATTACTCAAAGACCCCTGGACCGATTTGGAAATATTTTTTTTTGTTTGAAAGGGTATACTGTGCAGGTGGTCCCATATAAATTTGGTAAAGATCTGATGAATATCTTCGGAGATGGAGAACAGAACTCCTCAATAGACAGGAGCAAATTGCTCGCGATCAGTGTAATAGCTTAGTAAACAGTAGGGTTTTAACTGGGCATAGCATATTATAGTACAGTTGGCCACTAAAAATTGTGAAATAAAAAATTTTCAAAAGAAAAATAAAACCGACTTCAAAACCACAAACACTAAAAAGTAAAAAATAACTTTTATTTAGCTACACGTGTAATGTACCTAGGTATGAAGTCGGGCGAGCTTCACTCTTGGATTTCTAATTTTGTTTTAATAATATGCTGGCTCGACTTTATACCTAGGTACATTACACGTGTAGCTAAATAAAAGTTATTTTTTACTTTTTAGTGTTTGTGGTTTTGAAGTCGGTTTTATTTTTTACTTTCACTACGTAATATGATAGCTTCTAGCACTATATTATATTCTGTGCTAGAATTATAAAAAGTGAATGATTAAAAAAATAAAAATCGGCTATTCGGTTACGAAAAAGCTGCATAAATCATAATCATACATCATCATACATCATCATCATCATCATACATTTTTGATTCTTGTAATTGGCTGAATTTATATGGTTTTCTTGTTGCAACAATGCATTTTTGCTAATAGCAAGAGAGTGTTGGCCTATTTTCCCAATAAGTACCAATACTATACAACGGTACTTAGTATACGATTACGTGATCATTAATTTGGTCAAATCAGCTAGCAATGTAAAAAACACAGAATAGATTTACAATATAACAACTTTTTTCTTCAAACTAGAGGACATAAATTTATAACGAAACAGCGAATATTCAGTTCACAGCAATTTAGTAGTTTACTTCATAACCGGTAGCGAACAACTGTCGACCCGGAATCGTTGGCTGTAGAAATGCTTCAAATAACACCAATGTAACTTGAGCTTCATACTCCTCGGGAACTTTTACATATTACATGTTACGTTTAAATTAATACACGGTAATACAGCCCGTATATTCTACGGAAAAAGGTTGACTTCTGCGCGCGCTTTTAATAGAAATTTTGCTTTGTATCAGATTGTATCATGTAACCAGCAAAGACGGAAGGCCTTAACAAATTGGTGCATTTCGCACTGAACTATTTCTGAATTTAATCCTATTGAACAAATTATTATTAAGTATACCTACTTAAGTAGTTAGGTACATCGAACAATTTGTCTTATTATTATCTTGCTTTTTATATAGGAAAATCTGGTAACAGAAGGGCTGGCTCATTTTTTGCGCAGAGGACCAGCCTGGCTGACCAGCTCGGACATGCAGCGGTATTCTTGGCAGGGCATAATTCGTATATACAGTAATTAGATAAGGCTAGCTTTGAGTTTTATTGCAACATTTTCAATTAAAAAAAACACGTCAATCCATTGCGCGTGACTGAAGGACAAAAACCAACAACTCACCAAGAAACTCACTTTCGCATTTATGAAAAGGTAGATAGTGAATATAGATGGGTAGATGCACCTAAATTAACTCCTCACTCTCAGCTGCGCGCTTCGGTCCCGGTCATTGAACATATAAATACCAAAGCAGACCCATAAAGAACTGCCAACGCCAATATAGGTACTACTACCCTACCACATAATAAACATATTATATGATATTAGTTGCAAGTTGCAACGGCTCCGACTTAAGCTTAGCGTAGGTCAATGACTTGTCGACTAATGCACATCACAATGACATGTTTAGTTACGCAACTACTAGATATTTCGACTTTGTCAAAGTGACGACCCACAGTAACTAGTGTACTGTTTGTTATATTCGTCTCCAACGAATTTTGGGATTATTCTACTAATCCCCATCAATGGGGATTTGTGAATTTTTAGGGTTCCGTGCCTCAAAAGGAAAAACGGAACCCTTATAGGATCACTTCGTTGTCTGTCTGTCTGTCTATCCATCGTGTCTGTCAAGAAACCTATATGGTACTTCTCGTTGACCTAGAATCAGGCAGGTAGATAGGTCTTATAGCACAAGTACAGGAATAAATCTGAAAACTGAGGTAGTAAAAAGTGGGGTATCATATGAAAGGGGTTTACCTGTTTATTCTAAAACAGATTTATATTTATTTTTATGTATAATAGTTTTTGATATATCGTGCAAAATGTTGGAAAAAATACCCGAGTACGGAACGACTCAAATTGGAATGGAGATAGATAATATCCTGGATTAGCACATAGGCTACTTTTTATTCCGGAAAATCAAAGAGTTCCTATGGGATTTTAAAAACCCTAAATCCACGCGGGCGAAGCCGCGGGCATCTTCTAGTGTAATGTAATGCAACGTAATGTTTTTATGTAATGTAATGTAATATGTAATATTTTAATTGCTGTGAGAATTAGCTAGGTACAAAATTGTACCCAGCCAATATGACACAGCACATAATAGTGACAGTTATTACGCTTTCTAGATAAGGAAATTTGAATGATGCCGCAACAAAAGGCGGCATTACACCTCAATTACATGGAAAACGGCCGCGCGTGAACCGTTTCATAATAATTGACTCCAAGTGCTCCAACGAAAGCGAAACTAATGTGTCTTACGTCGGGTTTCAATATTCATTCCAATTAGCTTCTAATCTATCTGTAATCTGTCGACAAGTGAAGAGCTGGCGAACAAAACGGTCTAATAACACGAAATTGAATACAAAAGGAGCAAAAAAACTGACTGAAAGCAATCTGAGAGCTTCTTTCTTTTTTCCTGGATTTTTTTCCGCACTGAGATCTATAGAGTGCACTTTGACTTTGCTCAAACTTAAGACACTATCGTCTACCTAATCTGTCTTGTTTTAACTGGAATTTAAGTAAGGTGCGCTCTATCAACCTTAGATGTAGCCGTCCACTGTACGTGATGATTGAAAGTTGTTGAAACTTTTCTTTTTATATTATACTAATTAATCATTTTGATAGAGATCACGAAATTAGGACTCAATTTGAGCACAATTTTAGGCCGTTTTGCTTGAGTTGAACCGTTTCATAATTATCAATGACTCCCAAGTGCTCCAACAAAAGTGAAACTAATGTGTCGTACGTTGGGTTTCGATATTCATTCCAATTAGCTTGCAATCTGTAATCTATCGACAAGTGAACAAAACGGTGTAATCAAACGACTTTTTTTACAGGAGAAGCAAAAAACTGAACGACTGATCCACTAACGTTTTCTACCGAGTGTATGCAGTATCTCTAAGCTGTGCTAATACTAATATTTTCCTTCGCAGGATCGGAACCAGTGAAGAAGGAGACAAAGGGGCAGACGATGTTGTCGCCAGAGTACCGCCACACTGCCACATCACAATTAAATGCACAAGAGAGGTAATATTGTGGTTTCCTTTTAAAAGAACAATTTTATTAACTTTCAACCGAACTAATTGCTAACAAGTGTAAATTAAAAATTTATAACACCCCCGACGATCCAAAGTATTTGAGTTTTCCAAAACATCATTTTCAAATAAATAATTATGTATTTAGGCAACGTCCATCTTAACAGCTTGACATTTGTCTATTGACATAATATTATGAACCTAACGGTTATCTAACCTTCTTTTCTACAAGAAAACTAGAAAAGAGCTGATAACTCTTAAACGGCTGAAGCAATTTTTTTAGATTATAGCTAAGAACACTCTCGATCAAGCCACCTTTCAAACAAAAAAAACTAAATTAAAATCGGTTCATTCGTTTAGGCGCTACGATGCCACAGACAGATACACAGATACACAGATACACAGACACACAGATACACAGATACACACGCCAAACTTATAACACCCCTCTTTTTGGGTCGGGGGTTAATAAAAGGTCAATATCAACCGGACTATTGGCATCGCAATGTAGCTACAGGAGATTCACTAACTCAGTGCTCAGAATGGAGAAAACCACCAAGCTCATGATGACAAAATTTAATCTAAGTATACTTCATCATCATCATCATCAACAAAGCACCACTACAGCCCCGAATGGGCCTTGGCTTGATCAAGCAAACTTTGCCATCGGTGCCGGTCAGATGCAGCTTCCTTCCAGCTCCGAACCCCCAAAACCCTCATGTCCAAGGCTCCACTCCATCAATCCACCGACCTCTAGGTATTCTACGGATTCTGCGGCCCTCTGGTTTGCCTCCAACAACTTATTCGGTGCTCGTGTGTCGTCCATGCGTTGCACATATCCTGCCCATCGCATTCTTGACGGTTTAATGGTTAAGCATACTAAGTTTGCCTTTTAATCTTCGTCGGTCTTCGCATTCCTCCCAACTCAATGCAGAGGCAAATTCCTCACAGACCTCGACCGAGGTATGGCCCCGTGTCGCACGTACGGCCGTGACCTATTTCTGACACACGAGTAACTATGTAGCTAGTGGATTTTTCCTGATCTCTTTTAAATCCATTTGATGTCCTACTTTCAACTTGAAAGAAATTCTTTGCATTTGAAATCATCAGGAATCTAAATCTAAAACTAGGTCTCTAGAGAGAAGTTTTTACGTTCGTTCAAGCTTTGAATGTTTAGATTTTCTGAGATCTACATGAAGTTTGGTCATCAAACAATTTTATCTACGCATACCTATTATAAAACCGTTAATCTGAGATTATAGAGATGTATACTGTAATTCAAAGATGAAGCTACGTATTACATAGTTTATTGAGGAGATGATCTGCCCCGGTTTCCTCAGGGTTTTTCTGACAATCCTTTATTAGTGTATAAATAGTTACAAAATCCTATCGAATGAAGGAAGTAGGTAGATGTCTATGAATGAAAATGTTCATGTTTCGGCAGATAACCTATACCTACCTACATTTTCATCACACGAAAATAAGAAAGGATTTTCGGATCTCTATGTCTATAGACGTTTTCAGGGTTCCGTACCCGAAGGGTGCCAAGCCAACGGGACCCTATTGCTAAGTCTCTGCTGTCCGTCCGTCCGTCAGCGGGCTGTATATCATGAAGCGTAATAGGTAGAGTTGAAATTTTCACAGAATGTGTACCTATTTCTATTCCCACTATAACAACAAATAATAAAAATTTCAAAATTGCGGCAATGAAAATTTAAGAATATTAAAAAGTGTATTTTTTGTACGATGGTACTTATGGAACCCTTCATGTGCGAGACCGACTCACACTTGACCAATTTTTTTAATATCTGATAGTTCCTAGCTTCCCTTTTCCAGCCAATTCCAAAGGGCATGCAGAGTAGCTCTCCAACAATGGCATAGGGTAGTTAATAAAGGGGGTGGTGCATAGGGGGTCTGCGATCTTTTGAGTAGCGTCTGCCCTTGAAGTGGTAATGATCCCTTTAAATCTTGCGATATCTACGCAGCTTTGTTGGTTTATTAAAAGGCAGAAGGTTGAAATTAGAAACTTTCCTTCGATTCTAAGGTCTATTATCCACCAAAGTAGAGATGTGCGGATGTGTTAAGTAGACCAATCAGTGATAGATGATGTATAAAAACCGGTCAAGCGCGAGTCAGACTCGCGCACTCAGGGTTCGTTATTATGATGCGCCTGCGACTTCGTTCCTGTGGTTTTAAAAAACTCATTGATTTCCGGGCGAAATGCAGCTTATGTGTTAATCCAGGGTATAATCTATCTCCATTCCAAACAGCCAACTCCGTCCAGTAGTTTTTGTGTAAAAGAGTAACAAACAGCCATACAAACAAACATTGGCGTTTATAATATTGGTAGGATAATATTATGGTAATAAACTTTTCAGTCATAGTGGAGAGATTGTTGCCTCTCTTTCGTTTCCGTGGTCGGGTAAAAGTGAAACCACGCGGTTGAAACCCATTAAAAAGTACCAGGCAATCATAAATCACAGGTAGTAATCAACACCATAGCCGTAATTGAAGTGAAACTCTGTAATATCCGCAGATTGCAGGCTTCAACGGCTTGTCCGAGGCGGTGCGTCGGTTAGATTTCTCCTCCGCCGTCCGCGACGTGCGCAGGTTCAATTACATCTGCGCGCTGCTAGAGCTGCTACTGGGGGGACAAAAGTTGACCAACTTGCCGGGCGCAGCTCAGAAACTACTGTTGTCTATGCTCGAGCAGCTGGCTGATCAAGGTATATCTGTTATGACTTGATAAAGTACCTATTATTGTTTAAGCCTATTTAGAATAGTAGGAAAAACTTGTGCGTGAAACCTAAAAGCCGGAAAACTATCGTGTGACGACGCGTCAGAAGAATAAATTAATATCGGTTTCATACAGAGAGAGAGAGAGAGAAGAAGAATCCAGAAGTATTTCTGGATTTACGTGCAGTTGAAGTAAAAGGATCCCATTATTGAAAATGAGTCCACGTTTCTTTGTCATATCCTAAAATAATAAAATAGAGCTCATAATGTACGAGTCGTAACTACACGGTAGTATAATGGCGGATCCACATACTTGCAATAAACAACAAGCGTGTGGATGGGTGTTTGCGTATGCTTGGCAACGCTTGCGAGCGCTTGCCGTTCGTTCCGATTGGCAGGCAACCCAAAAACGGTGTTTGCCGATGCTTGCTGTATGTTGTTTGTCGCACCATAAAATACCCCAATGAAATATTATGGCGGTCTTACAGCTGTTCTGTTTGGCGGCCATTTTAACTACGGGGGGAAGTAACGCAAATGTTACTTCCATCCGAAAGAAGATCTGAGATATACTTAAGTTGCGTCTGAGAAGTTTTACTTTAAAGATGTGTTTAGATTTTCTTCTTATTGGCAGTTGCACAATCAAAACAGAACCTTAACGCGCTTCGAGCGCTGCTAGTAGCGCTGTCCGCTTTACGAGAAGCGGAGCGACGAGCGTGCTGGGGCAGACCGCTGGGATCCCGCGCTTTGTGGGGACACCACGACCACGCCATCGCTAGGATAAACCACATCGCCAATAGCATTCGAATACAGGAGGTAAGTGGAACTTCAAGTCAGTTCTGATCTCCTAGTGCTTACTGAATTTATTACAGTGGTTGATGGCTTGGACAAAACTTATATAAAAAGAAGCTGAGAGGAAATTCTACTAACTATTATATTTTATTAGTGCTTCCCTACTGGAGCCACCATTTTTGATCCTGTGATAAACACTTCTAGAATCTTACCTAGCCATTAAACCTACGTGGTTTCAGCTGAAGTCAACAACTATAAAGTTGTAGTCGTAAACATAAAGTAAAAGTTGTTTTTATTGGAATTTTTACACGAAACCCAAAAAAAAAAAACAAAAAGAGATCATATCACTCTGGGACTGCACATTCTGTTTTGTACTTCTTAATTCCATGAGTCGGTACTGAACTTTTTACAAGTCGATGAATCTGACTACAATGACACTTACCAGGGCAGCAAACAGGTATTAAGAATGGAAGAAATTAGTGTGATCCATTGGTGTAGGAAATCTACCCTTCATAACTCCTTAGATGTCTAATGGCACAAAGATGCGAGATGTTTTATAAAAATTACCAATCAGTAGTCAAGTAATAGGCAAGTATTTTACTTAGTTAATATTTAATGCTTCAAATTCAGTTTTCATGAGCCTAACAGTTTTAAATAATTCACACTCAGGACTTTTAAATAAGTCAGTTGAGGGTACTAGGATATTATGTATTCCATTTCAAAACTTTGTCATGCAAATTTAAGATCGTAATAAACATGAGCTCTTTTAGGACATCTTTTTAGAGGTAATAGACTTCTGAAGAGCACCGAGTGTTAGCCTAAAAGAAAACAAACAACAGTTAAGGCTTATATTTGACTCTTCGTTTTATTGGTTTTTGTTTAATAGTAAATGAAATCTTGATGGTTTTTCAGCCGGGACCGGAAGTAGTGCCTAAACTTCACGATTTGCCTGAGGAATGCATCAGGGAGATTATGTTGAGGATATCGGACCACAGGGATTTAGATGTAAGTATTAATTATTATGGTATTGAGCCTGAGGCTACAGTTAATTACCTTTGTGTTAATTGACACAAGTCTGTGTTGCCTTGCCCATCTACTCTTGAGTTAATTTAGAAAGTAAGAATATGATAAAATGAATCACAGATACTATACATTTCTGGCAAATCGGAAGAATCCAACTGCAAAAAAAATTTTTTTTAGTCAGCGTCATCAGCGTGGCCAGTAATGGCGTCGGTGTGCTCTGAGCAGCGCGTGTGGCGCGAGCTCGTCACCTTCCACTTCACACAGCAGCAGATAGACTCCCTGCACAAAGGCGACGACACCAAGGACGTGGACTGGAAGAAGGTCTTCCATCAGCTGCGGAAGTGAGTAGACCCATCTATATCTATCTATATGGCGAAATCTATAGAGCGCACTTTGACTTTGCTCAGACTTAAGACACTGTTAAAACGAGACAGATTTATGCCAGTGGTATAACGCTGTCTCGTTTTAGCGACTGAGCAAAGTCAAAGTACCTCTATAGATCTCAACCTTACTACTTAGTGCTTTTAAAGTTTTCTGCATCTGCTACGGCCATGCCACAGATAGTTAGGAAGAAACGTAGATAAATAATTCTTTTTATTTATTTGCTGCTCAATTTGTGGTATTTTATTTTATTTTATTTTATTCGACTAAGCTACAACTTTTATACATAAAATATTTACAAAAATATAATTGTTTATAGCTAAAAAGATACATAGTATAAACGTTAATAAAAGGCTAGTACAAAAGATTTAGGTACAATGATATTTTAAAAGGTTAGTAGGTAGTAAAGTGGGGTTAGATGCAATAATGAATATCAATATTAAATTAACACGTTACATCGTTAAATCTCTTACAAACTAATTAACTCCCTTGCGCAGGGAGGCAATGATGTTACGACGAAAGCAGGTCGTCGTAGAATTAAAAATATTGAGTTGCCGATGTTTGTGATGAAGCATATTAAATTGATGACAAATGCGATTGATGAAGGAGTGCTGCGCGGCAACAGTGCGGCAGGGCTTAGTTGGAAATACGTTATAAGTGCAAGTTTTTCGTTTAGGGATTTTACAATTCACACCTATTTTTGATAATAGAGAGGTATCAGTTTTATGATTGATGATTTTATGCAGTAGCATTGTATTCCAGGTTGTACGGCCTGCGCGAGGACGCTCAGTACGCGGAGACCCTGTCCTTGTGCCGACACTGCAAGTGCCTTTTCTGGCGATCGCTCGGACACCCCTGCATAGCTGATCAAGTGAGCATGTTATAAATATTATATAAAGTAATACTAGATGATGCCCGCGACTTCGTCTGCGTGATTTCGATTTTTTATCAAATACTGTGGGACGAGGTGGCCATTCTAGCACCTTGGAATCCATCCCAATGAAGATAGATAGATAGATTATACTTTGGATTAACACATAGCCACTTTTACCCTGAAAAATCAAAGAGTTCCCGCCGAATTTTGAAAAACCTAAATCCACGCAGACGAAGTCGCGGGCATCAGCTAGTATTTTTATATTCTTTACCTATTACTTTTCTTGAGATAGGAACAGTTTTTTTTCAATACAAAAAATGCGAGCAAACGAGTAGACGGGTCCTGATGTTAAGTGATTGCCGCCGCCCATGGAAAATTTGCAGCACCAGAGGTACCGCCGAAGCGTTGCCAGCCTAAAAATAGTGATCATAATATTCTATTGTATTGTATCGCAGTGTCCGGAGTACCGCGAGCGGCTGCGTGAGGCGGGCGGGCCGCTGCCGCCGCACCCCGTGCCGCCCAAAGCCTTCCTCAAGTTCTTCTCGCTCTAAACGTTACACTTCCTCAAATGGAATACGCTACCGGAACACTCAACCCTCGCTTTCATGTAAACTATCAAATGGATACTACTATACTTTATCCATGGAAAGACGTTAGTTTAGGGCTCTCTCTGTTAGATAATCTCATACAAATGACAGAGCCAAAAAACTCAGCCAGTTAACCATTATGAGACACTGACCCTCAAGTTTTTGCTTTTTGTATTTTACATAGTATATCCCGAAAAAATAAAGAATTGCCTTGGGATTTTTAAAATTAAAACCAACCATACGGGCTAGCGAATGTGCGGATTTGCGGAACGATACGATTGACACCGGCCACACAATTCGCTATACCATAATCATTTACCGAAGTGGAGTGGAGCCGAACCTTAAGGTTTTTCACTCACTTACACATTGGTATGAGTGATGTGACATTTGGCGATCCGGGGTGAGTAGTTACTCGTTCATATTCCGGGCTCGGTTGCGAAATTGATATGGCGAGTGACGAATTTGTAAATGCAGGGTTAAAGTCTGAGCGAAGCATGAGCAAAACTTTGATCAATTCATTGACCGAAAGAGCAAAATCAAAGCAGACTCTTATGGAGTATAGATCCCAATTCTCAAGCAAGAGTTTTCCAAATCTGTTACCTACGTTTTCGATAAAAAATAACTCATCTGAGTACATGAAATATGCTTTGCAAAACTAATTTATTTCAAAGACTTTGACTATTGATCAAAAATACTTATCATAATATATTCTTATACGATGATGGTATCAATAAAATTCAGCAACTAAATTATAGTTTTAACGTTAAACTATTGTGAGTGAGTTCCATCATAAGTATAGATTGTTACGGCTATACTCCCCACCTCAGGCGCCTGTGGCTTGTAGTCTCAACCGCGACGCGCAGCGAGCTGAGTCCTTATGAAAAGGGCCCTGGATGGGTTTGAAACTAGTGGGGCTTAAGTCCACTAAATACCAACAATATCAGTAACAATCTATACTTATGACTAAATTGTTAATAGAACTAAAATCATTAACCGATCATTATATTTAAAAAGCTAAAAGTAGTCCTAAGGTTAAAAAGTGGCAAAATTCAGAATGCTTGTAAAACTGTTCTATGATCATATCTTGAAATCGTCCAATAACACCTAGTTGTCATAAAAATATTCTAATATGATGCAAAAAAAATGTAGAATATTCTTGTAATAGTAGTGAAAAGTACCATTTCAGTATTTATTTTTCCCAGTAATATAGAGATTAATATATTACCGAACTGTAATGAAAAATATATATAGGTAGACATTACAATTTTTTTGAGGACCTAGCATTGAAAATACTGATTTTTAAAGAAATTTTTTGATATTTACTTTTTGTGTAAGTAACAGTTTGTTATGTTTGGTATAAAAATCATAGGTAACAAGCATAAATAAATAATTTATGGTTCAATTTTTAGGGTTCCATACCAGAAAGGTGCCAATGGGAGTCTATTACTAAACCTCTGCTGTATGTCCGTCTGTCTGTCTGTCAGTGGGCTGGATCTCGTGAACCGTAATACGTATATAGTTAAAATTTTCGAAGTTGTATTTCTATTACCTCAACAAATAATAAAAACTTTCAAAATAGACACCATGAAAATTAAAAAGATGACTACTTGGACAATGGTTACGGAACCCTTCGTGTAGAGTCGGACTCTCACTAAGCCGATTTTAGTTATTGCTAACTGAACCGCCCCATGATGCGCCAGCCTTTACTATTAATTATAATTTTATTTTACTTATTAAATTGTTGACTAAAATTACTAATACCCTGTAACTGTAGATGCTATAAAAAATACAATGTGATATAATTCCAAAATTATTATTGACTTTCTTGTGTGTTGTATTAATAATATTATTAATAAAATGTATTCCAGTGGGTTTTTGTTGTTTAACTATTAATGTATTCAATTTTTTGTACTGATAAGTTTAATATTACTACTTATAATATTGCTTAATTGTTTTTAACTTGTTAGAAATTTATTAATAAGTAATAATTTCTGCTGCATTAGTAGAAATGACTGCTATTAAAAGTAATTTAATTTTCGACTGAAAAGCTCTCATTTTAATGAGAGTAAAAAGCTTAATAACTAATAACAGTGAGCTAACTAATGTAATGGTAGATTTACACTAAGCTATATTTCTATAACATTGGATCACAAGACATTACTCTAAATGCATATTTTTCTATAAGGTTAAAATAACTCAAAGCTGTTCATTTTTGAGAAATAGGGCCTAAATATTAAAACATTGGGTATTCCAATTTCTAAGTAAAGAGGCATCTTACTAAAAGTAATGATAAATACCTAAGTCTGATTATTACATCACTGTCGACATAATGTTCATTATTTGATGTAGATTAGTGTATGTAGTTGTTGATATAATGTGATATTTTAAGATAACTTTTGAAAGAAAATGAAACAAAGGGTTACACTCTTAAAATTGCTACTATATTTTAGAATTTCATGTTATAAATATTTCAATGTTATCATAATAATTTAGAACACAGGTCTGGATTCACCTTAACCACTTGTTATACTGCATTGAATATGAATCACTTCCATATTATAAATGTGTAAGTGAGTTTGTTTATTGGTTTGTCCTTCAATCATGCAGCATACATATTAAAATTTACAAAAAATATCTTATGGCCTGTGCAGATGATCTGTGGACTGTGAAGGACATAAATCACTAAGAACTACATTGCATAACAGACTCAATGGACTAATAATACTGCAAAATAAATGAGGCACTTCTTCTGTGGACAATATGCTTTCGTCTGCACAGGCCCTTAACAGTCAGTTGCAATCAGACCATCTCTATGCTGCAGTCTATGGAAATAAACTGTTGTTCAATGTATGAACTGTTATCTCAAATTCTTAAGTAAAAAAGTTTTTGGAAAAGTAATAGAAGCTATGAAAATATGACTACTTTCTGATTATCTGATCTCATCAAGAGTGTAACTAGCTGACGAAATTCGGTAGAAAATAAGTGTAATAGATAATAATGCAGCATACAATATATTTAGTCATTTTTAGTTAATCTGTGATGTGTTTTGTTCAAAGGAATTGTTTTTTTGTGTCTATGTTCTCTATTATGATTTATGGTGATCTTTAAATAAAGTTATTTTTAGTACGCTTAATTGTTTTTATTTCTTATCTAGTTTAGAACCTTTCCAGTACCTATTTAACCCTTTGATAGAAGCCATAAAAAAATTAACCCATCGCCTGCCAAAGAACAGGTCTCATCTCAGAATGAGAAGGATTTCACTCTCTATCTGCCACGCTGACCAAGAGCAGACTGGCAGAAGAGTTGACACACCTTTGAGAAGTCTATGGAGAACTCTGGCATGCAGGTTTCCACACTGTGTTTTCATTCGCCATTAAAGCAAGTGATATATAATTGCTTAAAACACACTTAATTCTGAAAAGTTAGAGATGTATCCATGGAATCAAACCTCAGACTTCCTGAATAAGAGAAGGTCTTAACCACTAGCCTATCATTGCTTTTAAAAAATATGCTATGAGGTGTTTTAACTAACAAACATCTTGAGGATTCCATTGTTTGATGGTTTAGGGACCAACGTACACCACAAGCTGCTGCTGTTGTCAATAGTATTGGGTCCAGGATCCAGGTGGGGCGAAGTCTAGCCTAAATCAGCTTATACAAATACATATTATAATTACAGCCCATCTATGCAAGGACATTACTATTAAGATGAACAAAATAAAAATCTTTTCAATAAATTACTAATTTTAATGAGTAGGTAAAATTCAGATATACAATAGACTAAATTATGGCTTTATGAGTAACTTTACATATTAGAAGCCAACTATTTACAATAGAATAACGTTTTATATGACTTTTTCAATATTTATCCATTGTTTTCTTCATCCTAGTTCACTTTTAGCTTTTTCACAATGTCTCACCAAGTCTTTTAATTTGTACACCAAGTCTTGCAACTGTTGCGTTCCACATGTGAACCGTATGTCTTCGCCGTCTGTTTTTAACACTACAGTATACAATAAATTGTCTGATACAACACCAGGCGTGTTTGTTAGGACTTCTAATTTCCATTCGACATCTGTGATTCGAGGCAAAAAGTTCGACCCGCAACGGTTGGGTTCCATAGTAATTAGTGTTAACACAAAGTTTATTCAGTTAATGCACTCGTCACACACTGTATTATATTTATTATAAGGCACCTAAATATTTCAAGCTTACGCGCAAGCAATAAATCAATGAACATATTTTTCAACTTATTTGTTTTCTGAAGCCAAAGCGTAGTGATGAGTTGATTACATACTCTTTGACAATAGATGCTGCCAACTTTACAGTAGAAGAACTAGAAGAATGATTGAACGATTATAAATAAACTTCTCATACATAGTACATAATATAGTCCGACAAGGATCTTTTGGCACTTGAATGACATTGACAGACAGACAAATCTTTAAAAAATTAAAAATTTAAACAGCGCTGAACTACTACCCGTACACTGACGATAGTATATTGTTTTTCTGTCGCTCGGTATTTTAATTTTTAACCATAGAAATTGTAGAGGTGGCGCTCCAAAATCGATGATTTTAACAGTATACTATATTTTATACTTATGAATTTTAGTTTATTCATGAAATTTTGAATGTATGAACAATTTTTTCCTTTTTCATTTGATATCCCACTCGATAGCAAAAAAATTTTTTTGGAGACCTGGGAGACCCACTTTTTTGGATGCTTTGCTGTAGTTGGGTAAACAAAAACAAATGTATATTTCTACAAAATCGTTAGTTTATTTAAGTTTTTTCACATCAAAAATATTTAATTCAAAATTATTATATATAATTTCTAAATAGAATTTAGTATCATAAACCTACTTTTAGTAAAATAAAGTTAATTAATATTTCATAGGTCAGTTTACACTTTTTTTTATATATAAGGCACATACAATAACTTGTAAGCAAATTCATAGCATCCATCCTGTAAGCACACCATACATTTTCTATTTGATAAAAATCTAATAAAATAAAACATTGAAATGCTAATTATGTCCAATTATTATATAAATTGACACTTTTCTACTAAATATTTCTTAGTATTTCCTCATATCTTTTTTACTACAAATTAGTCATGTAACAAATAAACTACACCAGTGTAGTACATTCAAATCATATTTTGATAATACAGAACAGAATGAAGTATGAACTAAGAGATTCGTCATGTTATATCGTTTTTTAACCCCCGACCCAAAAAGAGGGGTGTTATAAGTTTGACGTGTGTATCTGTGTATCTGTCTGTGGCATCGTAGCGCCTAAACGAATGAACTGATTTTAATTTACTTTTTTTTATTTGAAAGGTGGCTTGATCGAGAGTGTTCTTAGCTATAATCCAAAAAAATTGGTTAAGCTGTTTAAAAGTTATCAGCTATTTTCTAGTTTTCTTGTAGAAAAGAAGGTTAGATAACCCTTAGGTTCATAATATTCAAGTGTCAATTGGCAAATGTCAAGCTATCAAGATGGACGTTGCCTAGATATACATAATTATTTATTTGAAAATGATTTGTCGGGGGTGTTGAAAATTTTTAATTTACACTTGTTTGTTTAAAAGTATGTCAACATTACTAATATTATATAGTATATACTAAATAATAATATGATAAAATTATTTACCTACACATAGGTAGGTATATCTATTAATTTTATCATACAATTTACATTATGTAATTGTAAAGTTATAATTGATTAAATACAAATATATATTTAGGTATTTTTTTATTATATTGCAGTCAAAGATATCAAAAAAACTCCATGATTGTAATATGTATTAATTAATATTTGATTTCTTAGCACCATCTTGTTATTGTATTATTTATTTATTTATAATATAAATCTCCATAAACGTTTTTACATGATCATTTTTATAAAAGGGTTATAACAATATTCTTACACAAACAGTAAAACAAAAAAAAAAATACAACCTTAAACTAACAACAACAAAATACTGGCAGTATGATGCTTCTCAAAATGTATTTTTTGTACAATAAAATAAACTTATCACTTTAGTTTGTAAATATTTTTACTGAATATTTATAATTGTAATGGCACTAGAGATTAAATTATCGAGCACAAATTATAAAGTAATATTTATATATAGTTGTTTTTATATTTAACATTCTTTTATGAAACAAGGGAGAAAATTGGGAGATTGTAGTCAAGGTCGAACTATGCAACTGAGTGGCCAAGAGTAATACAATGCAATCAGTATTAGTGTAAGAAGTACACATTTACTTAAAGTAATTTTAACACAACTCATAATTGGGTAGTTAACATTTTTTGTAAAAAAATAAATGTAAAGATACCAATTTTTATAATAATCTATCTTGAAAAATATAAAATCATTATACCTATTAGGTATCATTTGAAAGTAACTGAAAGCTATAAAGTGCGCGTGTGTTGATCATAGTAGGCATATTGCCCTTTTGTCTATATTGCGAACATGATATAAAATGTATATTGTAATATTTCTTTTAACTAAGTATAAGATTATTTTGTACTGAAAATAAATAAAAGTCCACAACCAGATGAATTGCAATGCGTCGCTGGTTTGGAAAGTATTATTGGAAGGCGCATTTTTATTCATATTGTAAACAACAACTTCTATGTATTACGCATTCCGAACAAAAATCGTGGTCTATGAAGCTGAATAGAATAGCCATCAAGTGATAAGCAAAAGCAAGTTGTAACCCACAAAATTTTTGTTCGGAATGCACATCTAGCGTGTAGTACATAGAGGTCGTTGATTGTAAAGCTTGGAGTACAACACCGAAATTTTGTCTCGTTTTCAACGTTTCATTTTCTCGAGTATAGGCAAGATCATCTCGAAGGAAGGTCGTTTCCCGGGGTCCTCGTTCATGCAAATCTTGATCAGCTTTGAAATGTGAGGCGAGATGCCTGGAGGAATTGTAATTCTTAGGCCCTCGAGTGCTATTTTCATTCCACACTCCATTGGTGAGAGGTCAGCGAAGGGTATCTATAAACGCAAAGATTTAAATAAATACAAAGATATGAGCCTTGATAGCTCAATGGTTAAAAGAGTGGATTGGATTCCGAAAGGTCAGCGGTTCAAACCCCACCTGTTGCACTATTGTTGTACCTACTCCTGGCACAAGCATTACGCTTAGTTGGAGGGGAAAGGGGACTATTATGTCATTACTAGCTTATATCTGCGACTTCTTCTGCGTGGACTACACATTTCACTATTTTAGGGGCTTTTTTACATAATCTAAAGAATATGTCTGTTTTACTGTAGATTTTATTATAACGCACGAATAGCCCAATTTCCATACAAGCTTCAGCATTGTCCTCTTCAAAAATCCTTTCTTAGCAGATGTCTACATTATGATAGCTGTCTGCATGCCATTTCAGCCCGATCCATCCAATAGTTTAAGCTGTGCATTGATAGATCAGTCAGTCAATCAGTCACTGTTTCTTTTTATACATTTAGATTAAAAAGTTTTGACTCATTGATCTGAAACTGGATGTCATTTTTGTAATCAGCATCCCAGTAAAGCACAAAAGCGACACCCGACACCCATATTGATTTAACAAAAACGTCAGTCAAATCGTGGTTTACGAAAATGATATTTTCAGATAAAAATGGCCGAGGACGATTTTTAAAGGAGGCTCGATCCTAATTGAATTGTGGCCAGAAATACACTCACCTCTCTAGTGGCAAGCTCCCACAGCAGAACTGCGAAGCTCCACATATCAGCCGCTTCCCAGTTCCTCTTGGCGCTGGGCTTCATTAATGCTTCGGGCGCCATCCACGCCGGCGCGTACACGCGACCACGCTCTTGGAACGAAAACTTGGCGTCCGCCATGTTTATACGCGCCGTCAGATCCTCGTCGATCTGTGGGATACGTAAATTGTTATTGTTGCGTAAGTGGAGTTCAAAAACTGTATGCGCTTTCTTTTTAAACCTATTATTTCAATACATTTACCTGTAAAGTGGCTGTTATTAGTGGTATTACACCATAGTCAAAACTCGATATAGAGTTAATCAAGGTCGACTTCGACGTAACGATAGTGGACTTCAAGATAATGAATATCGACTTAAATTCGATGTCCATGTCGATGTCAATGTTACGAAAGTCGACTACGAGGTAATGAAGTAAGATATCGAGGTAACGAAAGTCGTCTTCGAGGTAACAGTATTCGACTTCGAGGTAACGAAGTTCGAAGTCGAGGCAACGAAGGATGTCGGTTGGTATCGAGGCAGTAAAAGTAGACTTCGAATTACACGCTATACATACCATGATGTGCTTGCTGTTGAGGTGGTAGGTGGGCAGCACGCGGTCGCGCTGCAGCGAGTGCAGGTACTGCATGCCGGCCGCCACGTCGCGCGCCAGGCGCACGGCGGCGCCCGCGTCCACCACCACGCGGCCGCCCGCGCCGCCGTGCAGCAGCGCGTGCAGCGAGCCCCACGACATGTGCTGCGAGATCACCACCAGCGACGGCGGCGACACGCAGCAGCCCACCTGCAAACCGCACGAGTAAAGCCTTGGACCGTTCCATTCAATATGAAAGGCTATTCCGAACAATATGGACCAGAAAACGGAGACATGGTCGCTAACTATATAGGTCTCATAAGAAAGCTCAGATTCATTCAGAGGGCGATGGCAGAAATGCGGAGATCTTCAGAAGAGAACCTGATGAGCTTCTTGACTGGTTACTCTGGGTTGCAAAGTTGATGACATCAAACGAGACGCAGGGAGCCGCTGTATTCAGACAGCGCAAGATCATGGTGTGTGAAAGTCTCTACAAGAGGTCTATGTCCAGCTGCTGTGGATGTTTATCAGTTGATAATGATGATCATTCTGAACAAAAATCATGTTCCAGTAAGCTGTGAAACCAAACATAACAAAGTTATTACTCGTACTAAAGGGCAACTCACATCATTTTTGCGTGGAATGGAATTTTTAAATTTGAATTAAACCTTTATTTTCATACTATTCAACAGTCTCATTATTAAATCTTAAACGTTTAACTTGTGCTAGATGTAAGTTGGAAAATAAAATAATCGTTAACAAGAAACTTACCACAGGCAGTATATTAGGATGGGAGAATATCCTCAGTTTGGGGAACTCCTCGTTGAAGTCGCGCTGTATGCGCGGCGTGCACTCGCGAACTGCGATTATCTTCGCCACAATGTCGTTCTTTTGCCACCGTCCGCGCCACGTCTCTCCTTTAACAAATAGTAGATAGATAGATAGATAGAACACTTTATTGCACACAAAAACACATGTAAAGGATCACAACACAGATAGAAGAAAACAGAAAAAACAATTGTGTTCAAAGGCGGCCTTATTGCTTGGAGTAATCTCTACCGGGCAACCTTTACATAGTAGTTACATTTTCAAGTCCTCAGCTGTTACGGATTGAATGTATCGACATCGTCCATAGTTTTGGAGATGTTCAAGTAGGTATAATATATCTTAAAATCCTGATTATGAATTCAAACATAGACGATCTTAAATCTGAAAAAATTAATTAAAGCTACATTTTTTTAGCAAAATAATGCTGAAATAATTACTTATTTTTTGCCAATATACTGTGTCCTGACTTCACGGCTGTGAATTCTCACTATTTAAACTTGATGGTACTGGGCTATTAATATTATATTACACATATTACAATTTCAAATTCATGCATAGATGTTTTTTTTTTACCAAACTTGGCGGCGAATTCGTGCCCCACCAAATGAACACTGATATTGCCACACTTCATGAGCCTTATCCCATACATTAATATTTAGTATTCTTGAGTACCTGATGGAGTGACAGCGATCCTAGTGTGCAGGGCCAACTCATTAATATTGATGCCCTTATGACGGGACAGCGTGGCGTCGCGGCTTCTCGTCTTCAAGCCCAGCCAGGATTGGTCTTTGAACTGGATCTTTTTTAGATCTTGACCCTGGTTCACGGCAAGCTCGTGGAGTCTTGAACCAAAGGAAAGTGAATTATTTATTAAACCATTGTTTAGTGCTATAGCACTGCACAAGGCGTGCGCGGCGGCGGGCTGCGGGAGCGGGGAGCCTGGCGGTGCGGCGCCGGCGCGCGGCACAATCCATTCGCGACGCGACCGCCTCCAAATTACCAGCGCTTATATTGTTGTAAAGTTCATTACTATTTTATTATTAAAACATATATAAAACCATCAAAAGTATTATCACTACAGTCCAGTCAAAGTGCAGTGCAACACATCACTATACATTTTGGTCCTTCACCCGTCAACGAAAAGGAGCCACGCCGCGAATCGCCATACAGACAAACCAGCGAAGACTTCCCGAAGGAACATTGCATCGCGGAAACCAAAAAGGCAGGGACATGACTGAGTGAGTTTGTTCCATATCCTTCTTATTCCTTCTAGTTTCCGTCTTCTAGCATTCTTTCTGGATCAGACATCTTCGCTAAAATTCAATTAAATCATCATGTCGGTACCTACAGTACAACATTTTTACTCTTAGAAGCGGGCGACGAGCAACCGTGCCGAGTTCAAAACCGGTTCCTTATCGCTTGCTAGTGGCTTACGCGCATCGATTTGAATGCATTTCGTACCTACTTATGACTGCATTTAAAACTTTAGGCATTACGCGTGTTATAACTTTATAACGCGTGAACTATTTTGCATTTTTCTTTCACACTACTTATTATTTTAACTTCAACTTTTCAAATTACGTTCTTTGCTTTATTTCGCTTGACTTTATTCGTTAAAAATGAGTGACCCACGTAGCAAAGAATTAATAAAACTTCGTGGTAGCATTAAAGGTAAGCTAACTATATTTCAAAACTTCTTAAATAGTTTAGATAAATGCGACCACATTAGCGAAACTCAATACAACGAACTTGAATGTCGGCTGAGTAAAATTGATAGTCTACAGAATGATTTCGATAAATTTCAGACCGAGCTCGAGATTTTGTCGGACGATACTAGTCAACTGCTTCTCGAACGTGAAGAATTCGATACGAAATATTTTTCGTTAGTGGCTGAAGCACGTACTATCATGAATAGAAGCAAACGGCACCTCCAGCGTCGGATGTCAGTGTCTGAGGCGAGTGAAGGGAGCGAAAGCAGAGACGGTGGCTTTCACGACTTTGTTCGTCTTCCAAAAATTTCACTTCCTTCTTTTGACGGAGAGAAGATGACTCAATGGTTGGAATTCAGAGATACGTATCTTTCTTTAATTCACTCTAATAATAATTTAGGGAATATTAATAAATTTCACTATTTGAGAGCAGCTCTTAAAGGCAGTGCCTTAACAGTCATAAAAAATCTTGAATTCACTTCCAAAAATTATGAAGTAGCATGGCAATTGCTATCAAGTAGGTACGACAATGAACGTTTGCTTGTAAATATACATGTCAATTCGTTACTAAATTTCTCAACAATGACAAAAGAGTCTGGAAAATCCTTAAGAAATTTAGTCGATACAATTAATCGTAATTTATGTGCATTAAATACCCTAGGTCAACCCACTGATCACTGGGATACCTTGGTTATTCATTTAATGAGTCGTAAGTTAGACAGTGTTACCTTTCGTGAGTGGGAGGAACATCGTAACTCAATAACTACTTCTCCTACATTAAAACAATTTATAGATTTTCTAATAGGCAGAGCTGACTTATTAGATACTATACAACTTGAAGAAACACAAAGACAGTCAACTTCACAAACAAATCAAAATACACAATTTACACAGAACAAGCACAATACACAATCAAAAAATACAAGTTTAAATAAAGAAAAAATTACACTTAAAACCACTGCATGTCCTTTATGTACACAAAATCATTTTTTATTTAGCTGTTCTGAATTTAGAAAATTAAGCGTAGATGAACGCTTAGAAAAAATGAAGAATTTCAGTGTGTGTAAAAATTGTTTACGGCCTGGTCACAAAGACAGTCAGTGCCGCTTAACTCACTGTAAATACTGTTCTTTAAAGCACAGCACACTTTTACATAAAGATACTGAACAGCACACCACAGTTGTCTTATCTGCCAATATTCAGATTAGTAACAAACCTCTTACATTGCTTTCCACAGCATTGGTGAATGTGGTCGGCGCCGACGGGAAACTACATCCTGCTCGCGCTCTTCTAGACAATGCCTCCACGGGGCATTATGTCACACAGCACCTGTGTGAGAAGCTGGGTTTGCTGCGTCGAAGCGTAAGCTCCTCTGTGACAGGTATTAACAACCAGTTATCATACGTAGCAGAGTCTTGCACCTTACCTCTCGAGTCATATTCGGGGGATTTCAAGGTCAATCTTGAGTGTCATGTATTACCTCAGATTACCAACACATTACCTTCATGCAACATCGATATCAGGTCTTTAAAATTACCGCCTCATATTCGATTAGCTGATCCATCTTTCCATATTTCTTCACCTATCGACATATTGGTAGGAGCAGATGTCTTCTGGGACGTCATATGTTCAGATTTCATCGATCTCGGTAAGCAATGCCCAAAATTGCAAAAAACAAAACTTGGTTGGCTGGTTTCTGGCACAATCAAGGCATATACACAATCACATATAATACAAGTGTAAATTAAAAATTTATAACACCCCCGACGATCCAAAGTATTTGAGTTTTCCAAAACATCATTTTCAAATAAATAATTATGTATTTAGGCAACGTCCATCTTGACAGCTTGACATTTGTCAATTGACATAATATTAAGAACCTAACGGTTATCTAACCTTCTTTTATACAAGAAAACTAGAAAAGAGCTGATAACTCTTAAACGGCTGAACCAATTTTTTTGGATTATAGCTAAGAACACTCTCGATCAAGCCACCTTTCAAACAAAAAAAACTAAATTAAAATCGGTTCATTCGTTTAGGCGCTACGATGCCACAGACAGATACACAGATACACAGATACACAGATACACAGATACACAGATACACAGATACACAGACACACAGATACACAGATACACACGTCAAACTTATAACACCCCTCTTTTTGGGTCGGGGGTTAAAAAATAAAGCACATCAATCGTCTTGCTTTTTCACTCAGCGCGATGATGCCTTGCTAACACGATTTTGGGAATTAGAGTCGGTTTCTTCTAAATATAACTTAACGCTAGAAGAGCAAGCCTGTGAAAAAAGTTTCGCAGAGAACACTCGACGTGACACTGATGGTCGATTTATTGTGACTATACCCTTAAAAGAGTCACCCGAGGTTCTCGGCGATAATTATCACTCGGCCAAAAATCGCTTGCTAGCACTTGAGCGTAGATTTCAACGCGATTCAGTTTTAAAAAAGAGATACTACGATTTTATGACTGAATATAGAGACTTAGGTCACATGAGCGACACAGTTATTTCAAAACCTACTGAACCTGATTCTCAAAACCGGTATTATTTGCCCCATTTTCCGATTATTCGGGAAAATTTTACTACGACAAAATGTCGCGTCGTATTCAATGCCTCAGCATTAAATAAGGGCAAAACATTTAACAGCATTCAAATGGTCGGTCCTGTCGTCCAGGATGACTTACTTTCAATTTTACTGCGCTTCCGTCAGCACAAATATGTTGTTTCGGGAGACATTGAGAAAATGTATCGAGCCATTTTAGTCGAACCCACACAACGTTCACTTCAACAAATTTTATTTCGATTTGATCCGAGTGAACACATAAGACCGTTTACGTTGAACACGGTTACTTACGGTACAGCATCTGCACCGTACCTAGCCACTAAATGCTTGGTTTCGTTGGCAGAACAATGTTCAGATCCTAACGCAAAAATTGCCATTTCTAGGGACTTTTATGTTGACGATTTTATTAGTGGTGGTGATTCCATAGAATCTGTCATTGACCTGTGCAAAAATGTAGATAAAACTTTACTGTCGGCACAATTCAAGCTGCGTAAATGGCAATCAAATAGCTCCGAAGTCTTGAAATCATTAACTAACGACAATGCACTTGAACAAATCAATAAAAATAAAACTTTAAATCTAGATGAATCATTACCCTGCAAAACTCTTGGTCTTCAATGGGATTGTAACTTAGATCATTTATTATTCACAATTGACCTAGATCCTAAAGCCAAGAAAATTACTAAACGTAAAATTCTATCTCTTATTAGTCAAATCTTTGATCCGCTTGGGATTCTAGGGCCTTGCACTGTTCAAGCAAAAAAGGTAATGCAAAACCTTTGGATAGATAAATGCGGTTGGGATGAGGAAGTGTCAAAAGATACCCAGAACACCTTTTTGAACTTCATAGATTCTCTTATTTCTCTTAAATCACTTCGTATTCCTCGTTGGGTTAGTTTTGATAATGTTATTCGTTTGGAACTTCATACGTTTTCAGACGCATCGGAACGTGCTTACGGTGCATGTATCTTCGTGAGAGCGGTCGACGCAAATGGCACGGTACAAGTTCGCCTTCTAGCTTCCAGAAATAAAGTAGCGCCTTTGAAGCCTACCACAATCCCCAGACTCGAGCTTTGTGGTGCGCTCCTGGCGTCTAGACTTCACGCCAAAGTGATGTCATCAATCACCCTTAAGGTACACGATTCCTTTTTTTGGACTGATTCCACAATCGTGTTAGCATGGCTAAAAACGCAATCAAATCAATTAAAAACGTTTGTTCGGACTCGAGTAGGTGAGATTCAAGACAGCACAGCTGGTCACAGGTGGAGCTACGTTCCATCGAAGGAAAATCCCGCCGATTTAGTCTCACGCGGAATTGCAACGAACAGTATTGGCTCATGCGCACTGTGGTGGTCTGGTCCAGATTTTCTTAAAACAAAAAACATACAATTTCCGATCATACCAAACACACAATCAGATTCTACAAGCACACAAAAACAGGAAAAAACAGAAATAGTTTTACACACAACGACACAAAGTAAAGACACAGTCACACACATAATTCATGAATTAATTAATAAAACGTCAAGTTACACACATTTAATTAGATCTTTTGCTTTTGTACAAAGATTTATACACAATTGCAAATATCCTAAAAATAAATTAACACAAACATTATCTACAACAGAATTAAAAAATTCAGAAACTTATATACTAAAACTCGTGCAACAACAAATGTTCAAAGATGAATATATTTTATTAAAGTCCGGAAAGCCTCTTCCATACAAAAATAGGTTGAGTTCATTAGCACCTTTCATTCATTCAGATGAGCTCATAAGAGTTGGAGGAAGACTTAAAAACTCACACTATCCTTTCGACATCAAACACCCAATACTCTTATGTGGCAAGCATCATCTCACACAAATCCTTTTTCAAAAAGAACACATTTCATTAATGCATGCGGGACCTCAACTCCTTTTGTCTTTTATTAGACAAAAATATTGGCCACTGGGGGGGAGGAACCTCGCTAGACGCGTCGTGCATCGTTGTGTTCGTTGCTGCAGGTTTAAACCGAAACCAATACAGCCTATGATGAGTGACTTACCCGCGGATAGAACACGTTTAGAATTCCCATTTTTGCACACTGGAATTGACTACGCTGGTCCAATAATGATAGCAAGCCGTAAGGGCAGGGGTGCGAAACTGGAAAAGTCTTACATTTGCATATTTGTCTGCTTCGCAGTTAAAGCTTTGCACCTGGAGCTCGTCACGGATTTGACAAAGGAGGCCTTCATATCAGCATTTCTAAAATTTATATCACGTCGCGGTAAGCCAATGTCTGTAACGTCCGATAACTCGACGACCTTTATTGGAGCCAGTAATGAAATCGCATCTTTTTTCTCAAAATACTCAGACGACATCAAGTCAGATCTTAGCAATAGGGATATTGAATTCCGCCGTATACCCCAGTACACACCTCACTTCGGGGGTTTATGGGAGTCTGCTGTCAAATCAGTCAAATTTCACCTTAAACGCATCTTAAATTTAACACATTTAACGTACGAAGAGATGACCACGTGTCTGGTTCAGATTGAAGCCATCCTAAATTCCAGACCACTCACACCTCTTTCTTCCGATCCTTCCGACCTTACTTGCCTCACTCCCGCTCATTTCCTCATAGGACGCTCACTCTTGTCGGTTCCTCGCCCAATGGTCAGCGATACAAACATCGCCGCCATGGATCGCTACCAACGCATCGAGGCGCTCAAGCAGCACTTCTGGCGGAGATTCTCGGCTGAATACGTCTCTCTGCTACAACAGCGCATGAAATGGCAGAGGGGCTCAATCACAAGTCTCCAGCTAGGTAGCCTGGTGCTCGTGAAAGACAGAGCGCAGCCACCACTTTTATGGCTGCTTGGAAGAGTGGAGAAGGTGCACCCAGGACAGGACGGAGTGGCTCGCGTGGCAGAGATCAAAACAAAGAAGGGAGTCATCACGCGGGCCTTTAACAACATTTGCCCCCTTCCGATTTCCAACTCGCGCGGGCAGGATGTTTAGTGCTATAGCACTGCACAAGGCGTGCGCGGCGGCGGGCTGCGGGAGCGGGGAGCCTGGCGGTGCGGCGCCGGCGCGCGGCACAATCCATTCGCGGCGCGACCGCCTCCAAATTACCAGCGCTTATATTGTTGTAAAGTTCATTACTATTTTATTATTAAAACATATATAAAACCATCAAAAGTATTATCACTACAGTCCAGTCAAAGTGCAGTGCAACACATCACTATACAACCATAATATCTAGTAGCTGGTAGTTTGCACATTTCACATTTTTTTTTAATTTTTTATCAGAGAAAATTGTATCTAAACACTTGTTTTAAAGTACATTCTATACTACCAATTTTAAAGTGACTTGCTACTTGCTAGGGACACTGGCAATGCTTAGCGGCATATACTTCCACATTCCAATTTTTGACATTTAATATTAATTTTTACTATGATGATAAATATAGTGATTTGGATGACATTTTGTTTTGTACTTTTTTATATTTAAGTATTTATAGTATTTGTGGATATTGTGATTATTACATTAAATAAAACTCAAAGTATGTAATTGTAAATAGATTATAGTAATATAAGATAATAATCATTGTATTTGGAAAACATATTAGATAATAAAGGATTATTTTATTTTATTTTTATCATAAACCTTACCTCTGAACTAGTTGACCCCTAGTTTTGTCCAATGGTGTGTCTCCATCCTTGTTAGCGAGTGACACAAGCGCGCCAGCAACCACCAGGTCTTCAGCGATCGCGCTGTAGCCCCAGAAGCAAGCATAATGCAATGGAGAGTTGCCATGCTCATTTGTGAAGTTTACATCTACTCTGTTTTGAAGAAGCTGCATAAGAAAAAAAATCCTATTTCAATCTATTTAAAGGACAAATTTGACTGACTAACATAGTGAAAGTACAGCTCAAACTGGATCTAGAAACTTAAGATTTTACATGTGGGTTTTCTTTCTCAGAATTTCCATAAAAACAAAACCAGGTCAGCAGTCAATACAGCTAGTGCTAAATAAAAATAAAAGCACTAAGTAATCTGGACACAATAATAATAATAAATGCTAGTCTTAATTTGAGTTGCTCTTAAATTTTGTATTTCAAGTTCTAGAGGACTTTAGTTCCACTTTTGATCAAAGGTTTCTTTAGTTTTTTGTAATTTGATGATGTATGCTTTCAAACTTCAAAACACTGTCTTAATTATCGTCCTGAAGCATTATTATGAAAGGGAGACACATACCAACTGAACAATAGGTCTATGTCCATGCGCTGCAGCCAAATGTAAAGGTGTATCATCCCCCATGTTGGTGACATTGATTCTTGCGCCTCTTCTGATCAACAGCTCCACTATCTTGATGTGGCCTTCTTTGCATGCCCAGTGAAGCGGGCTGAAGCCATGGTCATCACTGAAATAAAATTGCCAATAATGCAAAAGGCATACATGTTCTGGAGTGGAGACTGCAACTGCCTCCAGCCCATTGCCTACTACATGACAGTCGGACAAACATTATTAAAATGAATGTTTGGTTATTGATAAACTAGTTACTTAGTACTAGTTCTTTAGATTTTTTTCTAGATAGTTGAGGTTGATTGATTTTGGCCAGTACGAAGATAACATGCATCCTGAGGTAGGGCATAATACTTTGACCTGCTCTATTGTGCCCAAGAGGGAGACTTTGCCAATATTACAGTTTTCCTTATTTAATGATTATAAATTGAATTATTCATTCAAAGCTGTAAACTAAAAATACAATAATAGTATAACAGGAAACATGTTAACTTGATATGAATCATGCTGGTTTAACACAAAATTTAATCTGCATATTTGAAAAGACTTATATATTATATTATGCATTTTTATAATTTAGAACCTAAATAGAACTATACTAAAATTAATATCTAAAGGTATAGAATTATTGATTCAAATAGTTATTTATTAATTTGCCAGATTTAATATTAATACCCTATTTTCTATATGCAATTAAATTAAACAAGTGCCTTTAACAAAAAGTATTAATGGAATATAGTGGGATTCTATTTGTTCCATTTATTTACAAAAACAATACTTTGTTATCTTCAGTTTCTAATCATTGTGTTTACTGTGTATACAATATAATTTGAAGAACAAATAGCGCATGTTTAAATTTTCTAAAGTGTTTATTAAAAGCTGTGACTAACACAACTGTTTTGGTTTCCCATAAGTACTTTGCTGACATAATTTACTAGGCCTTGGGAGTGTGGGCGAGGTTTACTTTATGTACCATTTATGGACAACGAGTGCACATATGGCGTGTCTTATCAATAAAGCAATGTTGTTAAGGGAGTCTCCTTACCCCTGGTTCATGTCATGCTCAGTATCGTCCAGCCAAACGCGCACCTGCAAGGCATTTCCTTCGCGACACCATTGGAAAATATCTTCCATGATTTCACCACTTTTTATACTTCAAACAATAATTGATAACTCAAATAATTATTATACAAGCTACTATTCATACAGACAAACGAAATTAATACGAAAACAACACTTTAAAGTAAAAATAAATTAAATTTTTCACAAAAAATCACAATCAGTCATTCATTAGCGGATGACTTTGACAGTTTCGCAATCACCGAAAATAACATTAAGGCCGGCATATTAAGGAAGCATGCATATTTATATGCATCTCTTTCTGTTGTATAGAATTTGCATTTAAAGATCCTATTTGTCTAAAAAATGACACTTCACCTTATTTAGCAGTGTAATGTTCTGGGTAAGAGTTTTAAAATAAGTGTTGCCAGTTTTATATATCTCTGACTAAAATAAAAACGATTTCATCATATGGATTTGCAGTATCGTACTTTATTATATTATCTCTGTTTGTTGTTTTCCCCATAAACTCCCATTATGATTAGTGTCCTTAGCGGAGTACCTTTTTCTACTGGCATAATCCCAACATATCCAGACATATAGATTTTGGCAAAAGTAGGGAAAAGGTTTTGTCAAAAAAACTCATAAAGCTTAAAATAATGACTAGTCACAGCCGAAGAGCTGTTAAGGCTAAGTGCAATGCTCAAAACAGTTCTTGAAATACTTAAATCTTTATTTATCCTATAAATTATGGTTCTTAACAATTATTTTTTCGCGAATGATATCTTCATCGCATGAGTGGGAGTGATCTTGAAGCCCTGTAGTGCCTCCTTTGCAGCAGCCGATTGCATTTCGTTGGCAAACTCAACAAAAGCAATGTCATGTCTGTTTGGTACCAATCGTACTTCTTTGAATCCAGGGAATCTGTAGAAAAGAGATCAGCATTAGTAACTTTGACCAGAAAAGAAAAAAATTAAGATTATTTGAATTTAGAGCTCAATATTCACTAGTTTTGAGAAACTCATTAGAAAATATTATGTTGTAATCACCTTCTAACTTGTACATTGAATACTATTAGTCAAACTCTTTATGGACTGACTATGCTGTATTTTCAAATAGTTAAAATAGTAGCAACTTACTGATTGAAAAGCATAGACAACATCATTTCAGAGGTCTCATCAGGTAGATTAGTGAGGAACAGAATCTGGTTAGGTGGCTGTTCAACATTGACATTATTGAGCAGACTCGGCTGCCCAAAGCCTGGTATGACTGGTCTGTTAGCATCTTTATTCTTCTTCTTCTTATTTTCTTCTGAGCTCTTGGGCAGTTTTGGTCTTTTAGGTCTCTCTTGGAATGTGCCTTTAATTTTGGAAATCACATCGCTGTCTGTTTTTGAGTACTGGATCCTCTGGAAAAATAATTTTAATTTTATGTTATTTTTATAACCATTCAGAATATGGACATCTGATGACCCAGGGTGCTTATTAGGTCCGATGGCCTATCTAAGTGGCAACAGCACCAGTGTCTCGGCACCATGACCAGTTATTACTCCTGGACACAAGCTGTTTTACCACAAAAATATAAGACAACAAATATCTAACTGCCATACTCTTTGGAGGTTAGCCCGCTTCCATCTTGGACTATATCATCACTTACCACCAGGTGAGATTGCAGTCAAGGGCTAAGTTGTATCAACTGAATAAAAAAAATAACTGATGCCCAAATTGAAGTTTTAACAGTTTTTGTATGGAAATTCTGTAAGGTTTAAAATATGTGTTCAACACTTCCGGACGGTTTTAATTATAAGTATACTGTATCACTGAGGCGTCGACTCAGCTCATGAGGTAGGGTGTGGTTTGCGAGCCATAAAAAATCAAGGAATTCAATGTTGCTTATGCACTACACCAACCACTTAGACCCAACCGACTCAGTAAGTGGTAGACCTATACAAGATGAATAACACACAATAATATAATATTATTCATCCCATTATTACCAGATGGGTGGGTAGACACATCAAGAGTGAGAAGCATGATCTTACCATAGGTTTATCATAAAAGGGAAATCCTTGCATACTCCTCAATGCAACAGTAGCACTGGATATCTCCTTAAATATAACAAATGCCTGTCCGCGCATTTTCAGTGTCTTCATAGCCACAATATCCAGAATTTGACCAAACTGTGAGAAGATTGCATATAAGGATTTTTTCAGTTCTTCCTTCTTAATTTTCTCATTGAGATTGTTTATGTATATCGTATGGTTGGGACGGATGTCCATAGCTGAAAGAAATATTACATTAACTTAATATGAAACGCCAAAAATAGCTTATTTCTAATTTGAGGTTATATCGTAAATAGTTAACAACTTATTAAAATACTATACATGAGTCACGTAACGCAGAGTTCTGAGTGGATACATTTATACTGTTTTTAGGATTGATGCATAGGAGATTGTAAATATTGAAGAAACTTAGTACAAGCTTTAGTACTTACTCATTTTGAGAGGTTACTTATTGTAGTATATTCCTTGCTTGACGACTACTTTACCGAACGATTCGCAAAACAATAAATGGCAATTTAATGCAGTAACTACTTTAATAAGAAGAAAATAAGTATTGATATTTAAAAGTTATAAAATATTTTGCCGCACACGAAAACAGACGCCAACTTTTTTTTAATTTCTCCCACATCCCACACCCCAGAACCAGAATACATTCAACATTGGTATACGTCCCACAGAGTAAATAGTATTTTTTTAGAAGACGTGTAATTTTGGGCTCTAGGCTCTAGCTTTTTGAGTAATGAGAAAAAAAAATCTCGGTACCACAGACAATTTGGTTACCATAAACAGAAAAGAGTAATGAATGAATGATATTATTAGTATCGACAAGACCTTAGTCTGTGGACAAGACAAACTTGACATCATTGACCATAGACAATATACCAATGTCATACATTTGAAAAGAAAATGGCTGCAACAAAAGCGCGCGAGTGCGACTAAAAAATAATTTTGTAATACCGCGCGAACGTGCATTCTTATTGACTGGGAAATTGAATGTTTTTTTATAAATTTTGTATTGAATCAGAATTCTGTAAAAGTTTTCAATACGTGACAAAGGAAAAGATTTTAATATTTAAGCAAAAACAGACCAAACTGTAAATTCTTTATTTTTACAGTAACTTTAAAATAGTAATAGGATATAAAAATGCATGATTTTTGTAATGATTTTGATAGTGTTACACCCGATATATGGATGCTAAATGAAGCCGCATGGAATGAAAGACTTATTCAGTTACCAAACTGGGAGAAGGTATGTTTATTTCCGATACGAAATCTATTTCATACAGAAATAACATTGTTTTGACCTTTGTATAACCTTTTAGATTCCTCTAATAAACTCAAATGCTTCACACAACTTGCCTGATGGCTCTTTGGTCCGTTTTCGTGGGATGGTCCAGGACATGCATAACCCAGAATTCTTCTTTGAACAGTTTGAAGTATTCAACACAGTTACTAATGAAATAAAGAACAAATCTGGAAAATACACTGATACAGCGCATATCTTGGTGAGAACTGTTTAAAACATTTCTTTTGAATCTATCTCTGCGTCATATTCCTATCGGTGAGGGTTGTCACCAATCCTTTCTATTAATCATATAATTGTAGGTAGCAGTTTTCATTTTATAATAATGCATGGGTGAGTGCTCAGATCCTTCCACATAAAACTTGACGAAGAGAACAAAATTTCGACTTGTGGGTTTTGTAGTATTATTAGATGTTAGGGATATTAACCTCTCCGAAGAATGGAGGAAAATAAAAGGCCTAATTTGGACCTCCATTGTCACCCATCCAGTTACTGACTGACAAAATTGATTGATATGCACTGTCACTAGACCACATGTTCCTCATAATTTGCAATTACAATCATGTAACTATTTACATAGCATAGTAAAATGTATCCTAGTTCCAACTGATTGCAGTTGATTTTAAGTGTTTTTTTTTTTAATTGCAAATATGATAGCTGATGTTCATCCCCAATAATCCATCCATTATGATCTGGTCGAAGGATAAACCAACACTTACATTGATAAAATTGGAATGACATCTAAAATAGTCCCAATTGATATTACAGGAAAATGAAAAGATAAACTACACTGAAAATCTTAAAAGTGCCCAACGTCAGACCATAGTAGTAGTCTCGATGCCAGGTTTGAACAAATGGGCACAGAGTATAGAAGATGAACAGAACTATCTTAAACACTTGGACCAGCTGCCCAATACATCAAAAAGGTTAAACTTGAACTCTACAAAGCTAAAGCGTAGCTACGATGAGAGTGATGAAGACCCTGATGCTATGGATGTGGAGAATGATGGAGGTATGTCAAATATGAGTCTCATGATTTTCTGTATATGTATTGAATAGGGATGCTGTGAATAATTGTTATAATTAATTTAACTGAAAGATTAATATTCATTATGAATTAGAATTCATTAGTTAGTGGTTATTCAGCATTCTCTATGGTGAATAGTCAAATTATTCACAAAAAATATTCAATACAACACTATATAGGTATAGATAATAATAAGTAGTAAATGTTAACACACCTTCCATCAGTTTTTCTACAATTTCTAAATCTCCAATTAATTTGTCCTTGGTCCAAATACTTATATTGATTATTTAATACTAAGTTCTAGACCACTACTTAGTTGCAATCACACCTGCTTCAAAAATATGTTATTTCAATTGTGTCCAGTTTAAGGAAAAATTATAATAGTTCAAAAATTAAAGATTATTTATCAATTTTGTTGAATTAAAGGTGGTAATAAAGAAAGAAGGACAGCTGAAGTTGTAAGCAATGCATCAAAGGTGGTGTCCAGAGAGCATTTACTTAACTTTCCACTTCCCAATGTTGCTAGCCAGTCATGTATTGTCAAGGTAAGTTAAAATAACTTTAAAGTTAAACTAACTGACAGTTAAAATTGAATCTTGACATATTTCCTTACAAAAATAGATTTTATTAGCTATAACAATTTAGTTGGGTGCAATGGGTTTGAGTGTGATTTGAAATTATCATAACCTCTGGCAGAGCTAATTATTATAAATACTTACAAAGTATTCTAAATTCTTACTCTAATTGCATATTGTGAAGAATAATCTGTGTCATCTAGATAATTTTTTGTCTGATCCGGAGACTGCAGTTTGCTTTGATGGCATAAATAATAATACATTGCCAGTGAGTGTGTGACCTAAAGTTTTAAATTCAACCTTTTAGGTTATTTTGTAATTTTAATTTAAACAAATTTTCTTTAATATCCAGGTATATGATGATAATGATAATCTCAAAATAAACGACATGATCGAAGTGGTAGGCTTTCTATCCGTGGACCCGGCACTATCAGGCGAGTTCCAAGCCGAAAAGGACTATTTGCTGGAACCCACATCCGAGACTGATGCAGAGATCATAACGCATAACCCTCCTCCCAGTCTGGTGCCTAGATTGCATGCAGTGCATGTAAAGAAGTTGAAACATTGCAACCCGTTGGTTAGGGGAGCTATAGATCAAGGTAGTGTATATAATATTTCTAATTTTCTATGCATGCACATGCAATTCAGTCAATCAATCAGTCTGTATGCGTCCACTGCTGGACATAGGCCTTCCCAAGAGCGCGCCACCGTACATGATCCTCCGCCTTCCTCATCCACCCACTTCCCGGGCCCTCAGACCAGCGGGTCTGAGGTCGTCCCACACTGCGCTTGCTGATACGCGGTCTCCACTCCAGAACACGTCTGCCCCAGCGGCCATCAGATGCACTTCACTAGATATTATTTATGCAAATCAAAAAATTTGATGTAAACTAGACTTTTTTAATCAAAAGTTTATTCTTTGTAGGATTTTGCTCATGAACATGTTTTGAGTTCTCTATAAATAAAGGTTTTAACAAGATGGAAAAGTTAAGAGTACCATGTGCATAATATTTGATTATTTTCTCAATATATTACAGAGATATTAAATGATACAGGTATTAAAACTTCATTGGCTGGTGAAAAAATTACCATTTAAACATGTTTTTATCCATACAAATATTATATATTTATAAAATTTATTTACTTTTTAGAGACTATACTAAAAGAAGCAAACACAGCAAGAGAGCATCTGTTGAAAGCGTTAAAAGAGCTGCTTCTGGGAGATGAGTTGACTGCAGAGTATTTAATATGCCACCTCATTGCTTGCATGTAAGTAATATTGTAGTAAACTGTAATTCTCTTTCTTCCTAACAAGGCCTTGATTTTGAAGGTGACTGTAAAAATATGAAAGCACAAAAACATTGTACCTACCTGCCTATATTTTGTTGTTCTTTGTATGTGTTTTTTCTGTACTAATTTACTGTAAAAAAGTATATTCATTCATTATATTTTTCATAACTTAGGATCTGAAACCTAAACCTAATATAGAGTAAGTTTGTTACTAACACATAATTAATATGTTACTTTTGTTTTCAATGCATGTTGTGACTGCACGTAAATGAAGTTACATGAGACCTATAGAACATAAGGTATAACATGTAATTAAAGTGGGTAAAACGTAAATCCACGCGGATGAAGTCGGGGGCATCAACTAGTGAGATAATAAATAAATGAAATTAAAAACCCTTCTCAATCTGAGAGGGGACCTGTGTTCAGTAGTAGGCTGTTGATGGGCTGGCCTTGATAATAACTTATTTTTAACATTTTTCATATTTTCAGATATCTCCGTCAAGATACATTTGCCCTAGGACAGTTTTGCCTCAACATATCCAACCTGCCTACTAAGAAATACCCTAACTACGCTAAACAGCTGTATGACATCATCAAACAGTTTGTCACCAAGAGCTACTATCTGCCGCTCACTGTACAGAATATGAACACTATGGCACTACTACCTAAGTAAGTATTTTACTAATCTCTGTCTGGTTCATATCGAGTTCCGAAATCTCATATTCCTAACATGTCCAATCTTGATGTAGTCTTCAAAACTTATTTTGTAAGAAAACAGTTCTTACTGGCAATCAAAGTCAAAGTCATTGTACACTTTTTGACTGTCAATTCTTGAATATGTAAGTTCTAACACAAACAATCTTCTATTATAATAAAATACAATAAACAGTCAATAATAAAAATTTTATTACACTATACATACTTAAAGTATAAATCATACTTCACACTTAATATCATAAAGGCGAACGTTTGTGTATGTTTGTTACTCTTTCACGCAAAAACTACTGGACGGATTTGGCTGAAGAATATAATCTAGATAATATTTTATACCCTGGATTTAGGCTACTTTTTATCCCAGAAAATTAAAGAGTTTCTACAGGATTTTTATAATCCACGTGAACGAAGTCGCGGGCATCAGCTTGTAATATTATGTATGTATAAAAATCGCTTTTCTGCATACATTCAACTATCCAGATTTTCCGAATGTCTTATGACAACAATAAAATTAGTCCGGTTAGTTTCTACTGTGATATATGTAAATATTTTTTTACATAATTTCCAGAAAAGACTATCACTGTAACCGACTAACAAGTGGCATTCTACAACTAAGCAAGCACACACACCTGGTTCTTGACGAGACCCAAATGGAACAAGGCCAGTTAGATGCCACTGGAGTGAACAACATCTCAGCTCTGGGCAATCTCATCAAACTGCAGAAAGTTGAATATGACTTCAAGTATTATAAGATGGAATTTGATTCTGATATAAATGTGCTGGTCTTATCCGAGGGAAAGTCTTTGTTACCGGTGAGTAGAAAATCACTTCATTAAAAGATGGTTGCTCCAAAACAGCTGTTCTATTTGGCGGCCATTGTAAACGCGCCTAGTTCTAGACGAGACACAAATGGAACAAGACCCATTAGACATCACGGGAGTGAACAAAATCTCAGCTCTGGGCAATCTCATAGAATGAACTGAGTTCTGTTGGTCCTCAAAAGGATCCCTTGTAGAAGGTCACTTTGTTGTCTGTCATGTCTGTTATAAAAAGAGAATCAAACCTATAGAGTACTTCCTGTTTTTAGCACAAGTAAAGGGGAAAAATCCGAAAACCGTGATTTTTATTTTTAGAGTGACTATTACATACCCCTACGGCCGGAGGAGTCGTCGTTGGAAATATTCGACGCGATCGTGGAAGCGGCTACTTACTACTTGAAGGAAGAGATCATGAACACCATCAGAATATATCTAACTAACCTGAAACTCGCCAAATACTCTATTAGTGAAAACTTACAGGTAAAGCTTATTTTATTTTTATTAATAAAATAATATATACACACTCAATAGTTTGCTATAAGCTATATTTTTGTATCAAAAATTTTTCTAGTCCCAGGTTTGATTTCTGGTTGGGTCATATTAATAGTCAACCTAAGTTATTGACTTTTTTAATAGTATATTTGACAAGTCAATAGAAGTATTCAATACACCAACTAGGTACAGACAGAAGTTCAGACCAACTAAGTTTAACCAGTCCATTTTCATGAATTTTTCGTAACTCTGTAGTGTGTGTGAGAATTTAATATTTATCTATAATGCTTATATATATGCTTGTTTCAGTTTGTAGAAGACGATTTCGTAGAAATGCGCAGTAACTCGGATAGCGATAACCCAGTAACAGCAGACGACTTGCACCGACTCTTAGTACTAGCGCGCCTCGTCAGCCTCTCCAGAGGTCACGATACGCTCACCAGAGACTGCTGGGAACACACTAAAAAGATGGAGGAAGAAAGGCTACACAGGCTCAAAAATAGAATTGCACCTACTTTGTAATTTCTTTTTAAATTTAAGTGTAATGTGCACCTGGTTTTTTAATAAAAAATCTGATTTTTACTTTGGATTTTTATTCTTTAAATTTTACTTTCAATAAGCCCTTTATTCAAAACACCTAGAAGTTAGTTGCTAATTGCTGTTTAGAATTTCGCTTGGACTACTGAACCGCTTTATCTGGTATTGCAATGCAATACCACTTACCAGCAATTTAACAAAAATAGTCTTACAGTATTACAAGTTTCATTCAAATTCAAATTAAATAAAAAATGCCGTAAGAACCTTTTTCCCTAGTCAGAGATATTAGAATGCTTGTGCTTTGCATCCGATATCGGGTAGCCCACCGTTGAAATCATAATAAAAATGTTCTTATCTATGGTTATGTAACGTCATCAACGTTTTGACAGTGACGTGTAAAGATTTTCGTAAGTTTTTCAATTTGTTATTGATTGCTTAAAAAAGCGAAAATTTAAGAAATAAAGAGTGAAAATATAATAAAAAAGCATGTCAAATAAAAGCAAATCTTCAGAGAGCTCATCTAAGATTAATTTAAATGAAAGTGTTTGGAAAAGAGCGTTGTCATCGAACGCTGAATGGCCCGACAAGGTTAGTTTCAAAATCACGGGACTTATTAATGAAATTGCTTGAATTTGCTACTAAATATTGTTTCTACTTGTAGGAGGAGTTTCTGGACGTCATATATTGGATGCGACAAGCCATAGGCATTGTGCTAGGCCTCTGCTGGGGATTGCTACCCTTGAAAGGATTTTTGGGCTTATTACTGTAAGTTTTCATTATTATTTGTAATTTTACTGCTCGTAATCTACACCAATCTCTAGCGTTGTATCATAGAGATCACTGATAATCTATATCTAAGATTATCTCATAAATAATTTTTATTATCCATAGATGAAACTGAATAGGCGCTTATACTTAATAAGTTATATCAAGTTTGTCCCAAAATGACATATGATAATAGCTAAAAAAGTTTGAAACTAAAATGTTTGAGAGCTCCTTATAAAATTAATAAGTGTTGCTTTATTTTTTCAGTTTTGTAGTTGTGAATGCAGCTGTGATATATGTGTATGTGAGCAGCTTTCAAAATGTTGATGAAGAAGAATATGGAGGCATGTGGGAGATTACCAAAGAGGGTTTCATGACTTCATTTGCTGGATTCTTGGTAAGAAATTTGCATATGTCCATATACACTATGCTTAGGCTCAACATTTTCTTGGAGTATGTATGTCAATAGTCAAACTGAAATATATTTGAAACCCCAATCTTTTGGATTTCTTTCCCCAACTGTTGAACAGTCTAATGCCCATTTTTTGGTACACAAATGATTCACGAAGTAAAGCAAAGTATCTCTTACTTTTGCTGAATGTTTTTTTTTTCATTAATATTATGTGTACAATATTGTCTTTACTAAAATGGTTTATTCTTATAAAAACAATTAATTTCAGGTCACATGGATCATCATGTTCACAGGTTTACACAGCACCAGTGGTTTATGAGATCAAATCAAAAACTAAGTGAGTCAGTTTACTAAGAAAAACTTATAAATGAAGTGTACAAAGGGTTTTTAAAGGCAGACTATGGATGGTGGTTATTTAAATATTAGTTTGTTTTTGTTAATATCCAATGCATTTATTTATAAGACACTTTCTTTTTCCTGCAACTTTGTCCCCATGATATGATTTTTTATTATTAAAGTCTGTAGCACTCTGGGATAATGTAGCAATCTTTCAGTGAAAGAATTTTCAGAATTGCATTATTAGTTCCAGAGATTACCCCCTAACTTACTTTGTCACTTTATATTACTTGTGTAGATATGCTTGTGGCTTAATCCATGTGGATTTAGGTTTTAGAAATTTCATGGGAACTCTTTCTGGAATTGAATGAATTTTTTATTTTTTCTAGGATAAAAAGTAGCTTATATCCCGTCACCACAGGATGCAAGCTACCTATGTATCAAACTTCAAAATTCATTAAAAAGATTGGCAGTTACAAAGGTAATTAGGTTACAAAGACAGACAGACACACTTTTGCATTTATTATAATATTAGTATGAAACAAACTAGCTGATGTCCAGCTTGCATTGCAATGTAACTCATACACCTATGTACATATGGCACTATTTCAGAAACCTTCGCGCAAGTATAGATAGCAACAGTTGTTGTCATACTTGCGGTAAGGTTTCATTTCAATTGAATGATCGAAACACGAAAATTGGTAACAAATGAATGAACACACAAATATTAATTTTTATAATATGGGAATGTTAAAGTTAATTTTCTTCAAATCATTTGTAACAAACAATGAATGGTGTGTGATTTTTATGTATGTTAATTTTTGTATGTGTTTGGTATGCAGAGAGATTTCCAAATAGTGTTTTTTTATTTTATTTTAATAGACTATCATTAATTTGATAAATAAATTATGTATTTTATATTTTAAATTATTATTTATTGTATTATCTAAGATGACATGTAATATACCCCTAGGCATCGATATAAACAAGTAATAAATATGAATAATATGAGCTAGCTTTTAAAAAGCCTATAACAAAGCCGATTTTATAAAATCTGTATAAGTAAGTATATGGAACTATTAGTCTTGAATCCATTTTTTTTTTCTTTATCTGTCTTTTTTTGTAAACTTTGCTTGTACAAGTGTTTTGATTTCTAGGACCAATAATTAATTTTGCTTTATGTAATTAATATATTTAGCTAAGCGTAGTGCCAAAAATTAAGCGTTTGCATTTTGAAATTTTGGTAAATTCTGCTGTAGTGTGGCAAATTCAACTTGTACACACACAGTACACACACACACACACACACACACACACACACACACACACAATCTCTAGACTCTATAGGCCTTAATCTAGCCCTATCCTTTTCCATAGGGAGTATTATAAATGAGATAGCAATACATTCAGGCCTGCCATTTTAGTTAACAAATTGTGTACAACAGAATTAGTCTCACTCATTACATACATGTACTTATATAGAAAAAAGTGGTATAATTTTGAATCAAGATGTCTTATAAAATTAATTATAATGTACCATTTAATAAATAGGTTTATAGTTTAAACAAATACAACAAAATTGGCATCATTATCAAAACATGCCTAAAATAAAATAGATAATATCTAATGGGCTCTTTAATCTAAACCAAACTAAATTGACCTTTAAATCTAGTGCTATCCTTTTCCACAGAGAGCATTATGAAATGGATAGCAATACATTTATATATTATGTAAGTCAATTTAGAGATTCTCTGCAACAGAATTTGCCACTTTATTCATTTTACTAACCATACAGAGTTAAGAAAAACAAACTATTAAAGGACTATTGATGGAAAGGTTTGTGAAGTAAATAACTAAATTATATTATTTTGAATATATTAGATTTTATAGAGAACATCATATAATATTATTACTAGTAAGTATACGGGAAATACGATGACAGTCACAATGTGCGCTTGCCCTTATGAGAGAAGTGTGTTTAGAGCGCGCTCTATACAAAGACTTACTACATACAAATCTTTGACTGTTACTTAACTACATATTTTTACGGAAATCAGGTAAACCATAAACACAGATTAAAATTATACTGTTTCATTGAGACGGCTCGTAAGATAGAGCGCTGGTTGCGGGAGGGTGACAAGTCTATACAAACTTTCGTTTGATTGGGTCTTATTCAAATGAGAAAATCAAACTGCGTTTGTATGGGGCGCGCTCCAAGGACACTTCTTAAACAACTATTTAATACATATTTTAAGTAAAACAATTAAGTAATTAATAGGTTTTATTAAATGATAATGTTAATGATGATTTAATGGATTCCATATCAATTGTATTTATTTCAGTCAAATGGGATGCAATAATGTCTTATTATTTTTTGTAATGTAAATGTTATCATTGTTTGAGTGAACCCGGCGTTTGAAGTGAGTTCTTATGTTGAACAAATATAATGGTTGATTTATTATACAATGAAGTTTTATTTAATTAGTTTACAACCTGTTAGGGACATACCCCAGACTAGAGGTGAGGCATAGCTAAATACCTATTGGATTAGTTATTTATCGATACAAATCTGTTGTCTATGCAGCATCTCTCACCATACAAATTAAACCGTATATTATTACATCTAACAATGTGAACAGTAACATTTAAAAGTAGGGTGAGCGATATTTATATATTAATATATATTCCGTAGTTTGAAATAAGGTTCACTAATCATCTTGCTATGTATAACTTATGGATTAAGGCCTCGAGGACGAGACCTTCATTGTTTTGCAAAAGTTGAAAGTTTCTCTGCCTATTCTCCTCGACATAGGGAGAAACAATCAGCTCAGCAGCTCATAAGGAGGCTCGCTATAAAACATCGCCACTCATTTATCTGCGTAATCTAATCATAGTCTTTAAACTATCGGAGTGCCCGCTACATATGCAAGCGTGCCCGTTTGCGCCGATCATAACTCTGTTGTCTATGCAGGACTTTCCACCACTCAAATAAAACTCTATTTATCTTTAAAATAAGTTTAATCATTCCGCCATGTAACTAAAACATCGTCAGTCCTGTATCTCTGTGTAATCGTAGCGTCTTTGAATTCCATGAGAGTGCCCGCTGCATATGCAAGCTTGCCCGTTTGCGCCGATCATAACTCTGTTGTCTATGCAGGACTTTCCACCACTCAAATAAAACTCTATGTATCTTTAAAATAAGTTTAATCGTCTCGCCACGTAACTAAAACATCGTCAGTCCTGTATCTCTGCGTAATCGTAGCGTCTTTGAATTCCATGCGAGTGCCCGCTGCGTGTGCGAGCGCGCCCGCATGCGCGATCATAACTCCGTTGTCTATGCAGAAGCGCTCGTCCGTTGCGAAGATCTTCGCGTTTCGTTCTGAGCACATAACGCCCATCATTTCTTGTAAACGTTCGTTGCAACCGACGCCACCTACTATTAGAACCTGGGGGAAAATACGTTTGGATAAATTGATGGGCTATTAATACAAGCGATAGCTTAGTGGTGACGTTGGCCTTCTATTCTGGAGGTCGCGGGTTCGATTCCGGGCATGCACCTCAAAGTTATGTGCGTTTTAAGCAATCAAATCACTTGCTTGAAAGGTGAATGAAACATCGTGAGTAAAACTGCAGGCCTGAGAGTTCTCCATAATGTTCTCTAAGGTGTGTGAAGTCTGCCAATCCACACTGGACCAGTGTGGCAGATTGTGGCCTAAGCCCTTCTCATTTTGAGGGGAGATCCGTCCTCAGTAGTGGGGCTGGTAATGGGTTGATCATAATGATGTTGAAATATAAGGCTTGCAAAAATAAATGCTTCAAATATAAGTTTATCAAAGAGATACTGGACATTAGGGTGTGTGTTCACTGAAGTGGGGCAGCTGGAGAAGTGTCCAAGAGGCCAATCAGGTTGTTGTTAGTAACTTGATAAAATTATCACATCATCTCTCAATAATCTGATTGGCCGAAAACACTTCGCTGAGCTCCGCTTCAGAGGAAATGCATGGAGGAATGATTTCTTGTAAGAACTTTTACTTACTTCATCGGAAGCACAATGTGCCATGGCTCTCTCGGTGATTTCCACCAGCATCGCAAACACAGTCTCTTGCAGCGAGTAGCACAGGTCCTCTGGGGTGTAGTCTTTGAGTAACTCGTCTATTCTATCCTCCATGTATGAGAGTATACCGGACAAACTGACGTCCATTCCTGCAAAAACAAATATTTTGTTTATCTTCTTCAAAACCAAGTCAGATAAGATCATTAAAAACTCATTGAATAAATAAACAAAGTTTCTATCCCAAGATCCTATTCAACAGATGTTAGTTTTTACTCATATTTTTACAATACCTTTAACACAGTATGGAAGGTGCAAATATTTTTTCCCTTTTTTTGCCATCTGTTCAATATTGTAGCCTGGACTGGGTGCATTTGATAATTTTAAAACTCGTGCAAATCTGAAACACAGGGTTAGGCAGCTAGTTAGTAATTAAATATTCTTTTTAAAATTAATAAATTATTATTAGAATTCTAGAAGAGTTAGAACTCGAACCATTAACTCCATTTCCACGCACGCTCGCACACATACACGCACGCACACACACACACATGCACGCACGCACACACACGCACACACAAATAGTTTTAACAATTTTGAGAAAATTGGTATGGAATTGGCTGTTTCTGTAATAATAAATAATAAAAAATTAGTGTAAAATTAAATTGAGAAGCTTGCGAACAAAATGGTGTATTTGCATGAAATAAAGTTTTACAGCAAAAACAAAAAAAGAAAGAGAGCTATTGAAACTTTAATGTAACTATTTACTATACAGTTTCGATCGAAATCACAAACTTTGGATTAAAGAACAAAATGTATTTTGATCAAGAGTGTAAAATTACAGTATTTCAATTATTCTTCTATTTCTTGTTGATTTTCCTATGACAAATATATAATTAGTATACTCAGTGCCCGGTAAAACCAACGGTGGTTTTTGTGGCGCTGATTGTAACAAAAACTCTCTGTATTTTTTAATGTCAATAATAATAAATAAATAAAAATAAGATAAAATAAAATAAATAAATATTAAGAAAACTTACAGACCTATCTAAACAGTTGCCAACAGCGATGTCAATGGTTTCCCCAAATATCCTGTACCTCTGTCTGGAGTACGCAATGATCTGTGTGTTGCCCCCACTCACATACAGCACTGTTGGGTTGTTAGCCTTGGTGATTAGCCGGCCCATCTCTATATCTGTACTTCATGTTAAGGGAATTATTCTGGCTGATAAACATGTTGTTGAGTTTCCTGTTTCTAATAACAGATTGGGTTAGCTTTAGTTTTTATCTTGGATTTGCTTTTTTTATGTTACATGGATAAAGTTGCATAACTAATACTGATATATAACATGTATGATATATATACATTGCCTCTGAGTGTAGTGGCTATCACTAGTCACACTAATCACACTAATATTATAAAGGCGAAAGTTTGTGTGTACGTGTGTGTGTATGTTTGTTACTCCTTCACACAAAAACTACTAAACGGATTTGGCTAAAATTTGGAATGGAGATAGATAATATCCTGGATTAGCACATAGGCTACTTTTTATCCCGGAAAATCGAAGAGTTCTCACGGAATTTCGAAAAATCTAATTCCACGCGGGCGAAGTCGCGGGCATCGGCTAGTATGTTTATTTATGGCTATAAATGTTTAATTAAAATAACTTAAAATGGTTATGAAACTTAAAACTAATGGAGAATGTGGATTTTACATATTTTGGTGGATCTTCTACTCAATAATCACTAAGAAATATTTTATCTTTGACATAGGCAACAAAAATCCCCAAGGGCCTATGTCCAGCATTGGATGCAAACAGGCTGTTTGATTGATAGGCAACACAATATCACATTTAAAGGATACGTCCAATACAATGGTTAACCCCAAGTATAGGCTTGTTCCACAGTAAAGCGCAGGTCCGTGCCACTATAGCACACACCATCAGCGGCGCGCCCATACCAGGTCCCTTGGTGTAGCAGACCACGTCAATATCTTGAGGCTTCACGCCTGACTGCTCAAGAGCTTCTTGAAGTACCTCATGGATATTTTGTTGGTGGTGCTCTGCTGTTTCTCTTGGTAGGAAACCTGTTGTTGTTGGTCAATAAATAAGAGCTGTCAAACATTAAGTGAACAGGACTAGTAACAAACTCTAGAAAGAAATAATCAGACTGGGATTGTCCAGAAAAGACTTGGATGTAAATAAACTGTTCAGCCTCCTTTGTATTGTCTCCAAACAACGCGTCTTTGGCGAAGTGAATTGTGCTGTGTGGCAGAACAGAAATAATCAGTGGTTTCGGCTTTATAGAGGGTTGTCTTTGTTACTCAAACCTCTGTGATTATTGTGTATGACTCTAATAATATTATAAATGTGAAAGGATGGATGTTTGTTGTTGTTACTCTTTCATGCCACAATAACTGAATCAATTTGATTTCCAATATAACTTAATTTATTTTAACTTTGTAACTACAATTTTGTTACATGAAAAATAAAATTAATTAATTGAAATTTGGAATGGAGATCTGGCTCATACTTTGAATAAAAAAAATTCATAAGCTTTTTGCACAACCTGTATCCGCATGGACCAAGTAGCAGGTATCACATAGTTGCTAGTCTAGTCTAGTATATTACAATTTTTATTAGGGTTCCACCCAAGGCTACAATTTAAAGGATAAACGATGGTATGGAACCCTTCATGTGCGAGTCCGACTCGCGCTTGACTGGTGTTTTAACCCAGATATTCACAAATACAAGTGCAATATTTAGGTTAAGTGATAAATATAATGAAATGTATGTCTCTAACAAGAGCGTAAACATGTTTGCCTATTAAATTACACATACAGCTCAACAACAGCAGCAGTATAGTTCAGGGTTTAAGAATAGACAGCTCAAAGCTCGGATACTAAATGGAAACAAACTTACCTTCGCCCGGAGGTGTGATATACGTTCGCCTACAATTTGAGAGTATTTCCCCATCTTTCACAATGCCTATACCGAGTTTATTGGCGCTCCCTTCAAATCCTATTGCTATAACCATGTTTTTGTTCAAAATTAGTGGCCAAAGGAAAGAATTTCTCAAGTAAATATTTAGATTTTAGGTTACTTGTCATTTGTCTTTGTTTACATTTTCAACTGTCAATGTCTCATGACGGTTTAGTGCAGGCGCATAGAGATAGTATATAGGCGGGTAATAATATTCTGTGGTTTAGTGTTGCCAACGGCTAAAATTAAAGTGGATTTTTTTAGCCAGCTTCACGGCTCTTGGTGTTAGCATTTTAAAACATTATTAAATGGATGCCTGGCTGCAAAATCCCAGGAACACGGCTCAGCAGTACATGTAAAGCTCGTTACTGTCTGCAGTCTATTTAGCAAAGAGTAACTAACTTGCCCGTCTTTAGATAATTACTATATCATCATTCCTGAGGTTGCTATTTTGTGCATAAGGCACCTTCAACTTTCAGTTCAGCGGGGTGATTCGCTAACTCAGTGTCTTCTAAATGATTCAATGAATGGTCATGAATTCATTCCGGCTGAGTTTGTTGTGGGCTCTTCTCAGACTTGGGCGCGTTTCGAACCCTCGTAGCTTTAGTTTAAGTTTACGTAGGTAATTAATTTTACTATCACCACTTTATCATATTTCAGATCTAAAAAAATCGGACAAACAAAAGGTGTACCTATTTTGAACAAATGATTTTGAATGATAGCCACGGAGCTCGTTTGGCATTTATTTTTAATCCATTGAAAGTTTCTACGAAAAAATCTTGTATCACCCAGTGAAGCAGCTATGTAGAACCATCCAATGTCAAATGAGCTTGGTGGTTGGGTGCTATCATTCAGTGAGACACTGAGTTAGCGAACCACCTAGCAGCTACTCAGTGTCTGGTCATTGATTTGTAAGGTATCAAGGCAAAAAATACAATTACCTATTTAAGTCAATCAGTTATTATTTATTTAATATTAAAAAATGCATCTATAATTCTTGGCACTATGCGTAATAATATATTAATGGTTATAAATGCTTTTAAGCAAGGACAAATTAAGCTTCTACAGGTTCATCGTTTACTTCATCTACAAAATCGGCTAACATATCTTCGACAGTCGTTCCATCAGCTTTGGACGGATCTTCAACAATTTTAAGGTTTTCTACAGTCTCAATTGTTATGTTCACAACATCATTTTCAATTATAGCTTCATCTATACCATTAACTTTAGGTATTTCATCGATTTTAAGTTCTGTTGCAGTAGATATCTTTTCTACTTCACTTTCTTGTGAACTCCTTACAACTTGCCCGCAAGTTATTTGAATATCGTCGGTGTCATTTGAACTGGGAAGGATTTCATCATCTATTTTTTCTACATTCTTACTTGAGAAGTCATAACCAATTTCCGATGATGAAGGTCTTTCTTCTTGGATTGTATCAGATGAAGTGCTCGTAGGTAATTGAGTCTGCGCTTCGTAAATAGGCTCATTTTCTAGTTTTCTAACTATTTCTGTCTCTTTTATCACGTTTTCTGCACAACCTATCTCATTTTCATCTTTGTTCCCATTTACTATTTCATTAGTCTCTTTTAGTTCAGTTTCTTGATTGAGCATTTCTTGGTTACCTAGTTCAGTGTTTGGTTCTTCAGTAGTTTCATGTATAATGAGTACAGTTTCTAGTTCATCAGATGATTCTTCATTATTTATTTCATTTTCTTGTTCATCAGTCACTATCATAGGTTCTATATCATTACTTTTATTACTTGTATTTATTTCGACAACCACTTCGACTTCCTGTACGTTATCGTATTCTGAATCATCACATACTTCCTCAACTGAGCTCTCCGAGTCACTGCTTAGACTTATTTGGTCTGTTTCATCTGATTTTAGACGTGGCTTCTTACTTGACGGTTCATCGGGTATTGATATAACATCGTCGTCATCGTCGACCGATGGTAACCTGAAATTGATTGTTTTTATAGATATCAAATCACCATTATTTTTATTTTACTGTATCATTTAACATACGACGCGAGACGAGTACGGAACCCTTGTAGTTTTAATTTAAGTTTACGTTATTAATTACTATCAACATTGCATCATTCATCTTACAATTTCAACAATATACAATCATAGCATGGGATAAGGTCTGGAAGAAGAAGCTCTGACTTTGACTTTATCTAGAAATACCTACATAACTCGAATAAGCAGGTAGTAAATGTTATTGGAAAAATTTAGTAATATAAGACCAAAACTATTAGAAATAAAAAGCGATACTTTTTATCGTTTTATCTCGATCACAAGTCTCCAATGATTTAGTTTCAATACATTGCCGTACTGAAACGATAAATTGCTTTAGGTAGTATGGTCACTGACTATGCTAGAAGCCTCCCAGGTTTACTTGAAATTACAACAGCAATAAGGTAGAGAGATACTAGGAACTAATATTATTTTAAGATACTTACTTGTCAGCCCCTAGCAAAGATTCCAACATAGCCCGATTTCTATCAGACACCTTTTTCCTCTTGTTAATGGTTTTTCCAGTTTCCTGCGGCACGTCGAGGGCGAAGTTGAGGGATGTAGGTGAACAGTGTAGATGGAGCCTTATGTCCAGCAATGCTTGAGAACAGAACTTCGATATCTGGAAATTTGAGTATTTTGGTTGTATTTTTAATTGTTTGTTTTTATACACACTAGAAATAACACTTTTTTAACCAACTTCAAAAGTGGAGGATTCTCAATTTTTCGGTATCTTTTTTACTACTATAAATAATTTAGTAATGATTGAAAAATTTGGCGTAAAAGCGCGAAAGAAAGAATGCTTATAAAAAATACATCAAGGCAAAAATACAATAAAAAATATAGTACAGTAGTCACCTCAGCGCGTCGACTGTTGAGCAGTAAGCTGTACAAGTGTAAGCAGTACTGTGTGGTGGGGGGTACGCTATTGGGCGTAGTTTTGCGCGTCGCCTCCAGCGCCCGTAGCAAGCCAAGTAAATACTCATCCGCGTATGCAGGGTAGTTGTAACATTCCCGTACTAGGCACTCTTGGAAAAGCTGCGAATCAGAATTAGGAGCTACCATTATACCACGGTACCGAAAAGATGATTAATATAGCTTGAAGTTTACGTATGTACTTTATAAGCAAACGAATCTACACGCAAGTCCGCACAAATTAAGGAGGCATAACGAAATTGACTTTGAAACTGAATTAGTGTACCGAGAAAACTATAGCAATACAATATTGTAGCAACAGAAGTAAAAAATATAGCTTATTAACTTAGAAAATTATACAGGATTTCCTTTTGCACTCAAATACAAGTTTGAGTGCAAAGTTATATAGTAAACTTAACAAAATGTTTTCTATGAGTATGAGTTCCAGTACCATGCCATGTAGAAATCAAAGCAGTAAGGGTTTAATGAAAACTGCCATACCCCTTCCATCTTTGATGGCATCATCACTTACCACCAGGTGAGATTGCAGTCAAGAGCTAACTTGTATTTGAATAAAAAAAAATGAGTATCCATTTTTAATTAAATATTACCTTGTGCGTAGCCGGTTTGAGGAATCGACCACAAACTGTGAGGAATGTTTCAGCACATTCTAGAGCCGCTATTGATACTTCATTGTTTACCTCCTCAGACCTGAAAAAAGTGATACCACTTGATTTAATGGTGAAAGAAAATGTTGTGAAGAAACCTGTGTGCCTTATTGATTTTATATTTTTAATTTATTTTTTTGAAATAAAAATAGCGAGCATATGAGTAGGTGGGTCACCTGATGTTAAGTGATTACCGCCACCCATGAACATTTGCAGCACTAGTGGAACTGCCGAAGCGTTGTCGGCCTATCAGGAATTTGTTGGTCCGCCCCTTGAATAGCCCGATGTTGTAACTAGTGGGAACACCGCCGATGGGAGTTGATTCCACAGTTTGCATGCGCATGGAAATAAGGATCTAGCACAACAGACGGTCGAAGTGCACCACCCAGTTGATGAACAGAGTCAAACAGCTCTTCAGAGCGAGCGAGATATTTCTATTATTATTATATTTTATTTATGGCGCGGAGCTGCACCAGGTGGGCGCGATTTACTTCGCCAATATCGTGTGGGATTGAAGAGACACGAGAACGGTTGGTGATAGCTGAGAATTTCAATATTTCTAAAATAATCGAATTATGGGCGGGGCAGCGCACATTATTGCCAACATGAGAGAGCGAGAGAGAATGTAGCTTTGCTCATGTTGGTGTGCCACGACACTTCACGACTTTTTTTTAGTGTTCATAAAACTTACACAGATATCTTGTTATTTTCACCCGGTGCGTAGGCAGCCAAGGTGCTTTCTTGCAGTTGAGTGGTCACTAGCTTCCTTTTCGCTTTCTTGCTGAGATGCCGCGTTGGTTGCGGACCCATCTGTTCATAAAAAAAATGCGGCTAGTTTTTACCCGACTACGGCGTAGCCATAAGGGTTATGATTCTAGCAGTCTATGTGTGTATGATTAAATGTGTTTGTATTTATGTATGTTCCACCGTAGCACCGAAACCACTGAGCCGATTTTGATGAATATTACGTCAATCGATCCGTTATTAAGCACCTTAGTGCGTGCTTTGAAAAATCAGTCAAGTGCGTGTCGGACTCGCACACGAAGGGGCCCGTAGGTATCGTCGAACAAGAAATAAACTTTTTAATTTTTTTAAATTTTCATGACGGCCATTTTTTAATTTTTATTATTTGTTATTAAAGCAGCAATAAAAATACACATTCTTTAAAATTCAAGAATCAAAGTTCCTGAGGTACATCCCACGGACATATAGACGGACGGACGAACAGCGCAACCTTAGTAATACGGTTACAGAGCTTAGAGTATCGTTGGCACTGTTCGGCTACGGATTACGGAACTCTAAAAATGGCCGCCCAGGGTTGTATACAAATAACAGATTTAAATACGAACTACTCAACTCACAGTGAGTTGCACCACTTTCTTGACAGGTGTGATATCTGTGATGACATAATGTACAAGATCGTCTTCCCACGCGTGGGCGGCGTGGGGTATCCGGTGCGAGTGCAGTGTGGTTAGCCAGTTGCTCAGACTATTGTACGCTGTGCAGCGTACTTTACTGAAATACAGAACATATATCTGAACAAAATCTGTCTATGACCGTCATATATCCGTATATGACCGTCAACTAATCGCCCCGCGACTGTTAGAAAAATTTAGCTAATTGAGGGTTATAGTTATACTAAAACTTGAATATAACTAGTTACCTGGTGTCATCAGTGAGGTTGTCTGAACTCCATCGCAGTGTCTGTAACACTAGTCTGAACACTAGGGGTGAGTATGGAATCAGATTTGAACCCAGGCTGAAAAATACAAAATATACTAACTATAATATGTTGACACAAACAAAGGACAATTTGTAATTTAACATTTTAATAAAACTAAAAATATTTCATTACTTTGAAAAGAATCTATAGATAACTAACATCATACAAAAATGTGTTAAAAACCAGTAGAATCAGCTTTTTGTTTTAAAATTCAGATACAAGTTAGCCCTTGACTGCAATCTCACCTGGTGGAAAGTGATGATGCAGTTTAAGATGGAAGCGAGCTAACCTGGAAGGGGTATGACAGTTTTCATTAAACGCATACTCCTTTTCTACATGTTATCGTACCGAAATGCTGAATCGCCGGGTGGCTCGGCTTTATCATTTACTATACTTACCATACAATAAGAGCGTCCAATGTTCTGAGAGCTTGTATTTTAATAGTACAAATATCCTTATCATATTGCTTGGTTCCACTGGTCACACTCAGCAGTCGCACTATTACATCCAGTATTGTTTGAGGTTGTACTGGTTTTGCAAAGGGGTAAACTTCCCTGGAAAATTGAGGAAAACGTCAGTTTATGTTTGTAGTTGCACAAAAAGACGAAAGCTAATGGAAATAGCCCTAGAAATTCAGAGTTTCCACAGGATTTGTGAACGTAATCCACGCTGATGAAGTTGCAGGCATCATCTAATCCTAATGTGAAAGTGTGGATGTTTGGATATTTGTTACTCAATCACGCAAAAACGGCTGAACGGATTTGGATGAAATTTGGAATGGAGACAGATTATACCCTGGAATAACACATAGGCTATTTTCTATCTCGGAAAATCAAAGAGTTCCCGTGGGATTTTGAAAAATGTAAATCCACGCGGACGAAATCGCGGGCATCAGCTACTATAATATAAGAATATTTGAATTTGATTTAATTTATCAAACCATTAATACAAATCACAAATCCCGTTTAACATAATATTTCAACTTACACCAACATGGCTTGAATGAAAATGAGTACATTCTTTAGCCTCAGATGCAGTACTAGTTGTTTGTCTGTAACATTTTTCAATTTCCTTGCAATATCTGCTAGTGCTGTAGCCATAGGAGTAGACGCAGGTTTTGGAGGCTGTAAAAAAATAAATAAATAAATAAACAAATAATGGTTTATTTGCTGGAATGTGGGTACAAGTAGGTCTTAACATTTGAGTGAAGTTACCTTACACATAAGGAGAATTAATTTAGTTATTGATTTAGAAAATACATTTCTTGTATTTCATGAATGCAAATGGCTCATGCTTGCTTATTTATTTTATTTTTCATGTATCCAAATTGCAGTTACAAAGGTGACATTGGAAATGCTGATCTGAGATTTCTTCCAGCTTCCCATTTAGCTAGCTTCCAACTTGTGTTTAAGTTAAGTAAGTGTAGTATAAGTATAGTAAAGTGCTTTTGCGAGCGCTTGCTTGCGACTGATTGGTCCGACAGGCACGTAACCATATGTAAAAATTTTAAGGTTACTACGTACGACATAAAATTCTTATGCAATATGCTTGTATACGACGTAACCACAAGTAAAATTCACGCACACTCGTGAATTGCAAGAATTTTTAGTAGAATAATTGCAAAATACAGATACAGGTAACAGCCGCCCTGGCGCTGTGGTCTTATAAGTGATAGGTCCCGGGTTCGATTTCCGGCAGCGGTTTGAAATTTTACATTTTCAAATTTCTGGTCTGGTCTGGTGGGATGCTTCGGCCGTGGCTAGTTACCACCCTACTGGCAAAGCTGTGCCGCCAAGCGATTTAGTGTTATAGTATGATGCAGTGTAAGACCAAAGGAGTATGTGTTTAATGAAAACTGCCATACCACTTCCAGGTTAGCCCGTTTCCATCTTAGACTGCATCATCACTTACCATAAAAAACATCTCTTTATGTATTTATTAGTGTTTAATTTATGACATTCTATCAACATATTTATATGTAAAAACAGTTATTTAGTGTTTTGAATACTGTTATGTATTAAAATATGTTTAAATATACAGCTGTAATTTTTCAAACTAAATATTCAGTTTCATTTTTTTAAACTATATTTATATATAGTTTAAAAAAATGAACAACTATATATTTATTTTTTTAAACTATAACATATCAATAAATACAGCTAAAATATACTAGATTCATCCATCCATCCATCATTCAGTCACTCTACTGTGGATATGTTCAGGCACAGGTATATGTATAGGGTACCACCACACTCAATCCTGCACCCACATCACCATTCACCCATTTCTCGTCACCTTTTAAAGTTGTCTGTCCAGTGGGCCAAAATTCATATCTACTGTTTACCGTTACGCAGTCTCCACTAAAGAACGCGTCTGCCCCAATCACTATCAGTTGTTACAGACATGGCCTGGCCATGTACCTAAATAAGTATATTTAGAATTACCTTGAAAAATGTATACTTTAGAATTACCTTCAAATTGTTCCTATTCACCTCCACTGTAAACAGTATCTCAGTATAAACAGATCCAATAAGGGTGTGCACTGCATTGCAGAGATCACTCATCTGATCCCTCCAACTTGTTTTAGGAGTTGCCGACTTCTCTTGTGTTGGTCGCACCTGCAAAGTGCAAGCCATAGTCAAACAAAGATCATAATAAACAAAATTGTGTTCTGTGAAAATGTTGGAATGGGTATAACAATGGTACTGTTTTGAGGGCAACCAGATTTTAATGTATTCACACCTTTATCTTACCAATATAATAAAAAAAGGACAGACAAACCCAATTTAATGTAGAACTGTCAAACCATGTGACTTGAGGTGCCAGTTGTGAGCCTATTGTTTTTTGTAGAGTGCACTAAAATTTAGAAACTCTAAATTTTGAACTCCATTTTCCATCCTTTTTTAGTAACAGGTATTTAAAAGAAAAAGATACTGTTACACTAAATTAAGTTTAGTCAAAAACATTGGAATCTGAGCTGCAATCACTTTAAGAAATAGCATGACCCATTAGATAGAGGTCATTGCTTAAAAGTAGAAGCAGAAGTTTAAGCTAATGTACTACTTATTAGGCTGGATGGTAAGCTGCCATTGTGGTTTGTGGTAGAGAAAAAAAAATACATGCATGGCATATTATATTTAAATGCATTCTTACTGAAGAGTAAGAAACATGAAGATTCAAAACACACAAGAGTAGAAGAGATAGCACTTTACAAGTGTGATCCAAATGCCATAGTTTTAAGTCTCTAGATTAATCTCTGAGAGATCAACATTTACATTTAATCTCTTACAAAAATCGAACTTAGGATCTTTCCTAAATCTTCTTTAACTAAAGTTTTTATATACCTGCTGCAATCCATGCGCACATTTAGCTGCCTCTATTACATTGAAGTAATTGTTTGAGCTTAGAAAATTAATCAGATATGTCTCTACATTGTTCCTGTGAGACATACAGTACTTGGGAAATCTGGAAAAAAGTATCTGTATTGGTAACAAAGGTTTAACAGTAGTGCTAACAGATATGGATAGCACTACATTAAGAATACATGTTTTAGTAGAGTTAGATTTAATAAGTCCCAATTTTATGAGTCTTATAAAATCAGGACATAGAATTAATGGATTCCTCAGTGATTAAAGTTTAAGAAAAGTAAGTGAGTGTTGTGTGGAAGAAACCGGCTGAGCTTTCAGCTGCCTACAAGATAGTGGCTTAAGTTGTTAGATTGATAATGTAACTGCTGTTTCTTGCCAACTTTTCTCAGTCAGAACTGGTAGTAGAGTCCCAGATGTAGCATAAGTGAAACTAGCCGTACTACAAAAAAATAAATACTCGGGCTTTGATCGACTAACCACGTGAGTACAGCTATGATTAGCTATATTTTTATAAAGAAATAAATATATTTTCAATCTGAATAGCCATATTGTTACCTTGTTACTTAGAAAGAAAATGTTATACAAAGTACTTTTCTATTGTTCACTAGTATATAACGATGAAATCAATAAACAAAATCACATGTTATCCTAGGTTACATTACCGGTCGATTACGATTTGTAATTCTCGCAGTAATCTATGGGAATGAAGTTCTTTGTACTTCGATAGGCACTGAAAGAAGCTAGAGAGGGCTTCTTTTATTTCCTCACTGTTGTTCGGGTCCACATTGCGGACTTTTTTCAATATTTGCTCTGAAAATAATACTCGGTTAGACAAAGGTAAATAATGCAATATTCCTATCAAAAACTGTAAATTTTCGGGTACATACCCATTTTAATCAAACTAAATGTTTTGCATATTCAAAGATCTGTCTGATTCACAATAATTATCATCAGTAGACAGTATTATTTTACATTTTTTTTGAAATACATAAAACCACACGTGTAGATCGTGTCACAAGGTCCATAGATAATACATTAATAATAGTAAATAGTGATCCCACCGCCATCACAGACCACCGACCAGAAACAAAAGAAGACGCACTAGTTCATAGACTATAAATAGCTTACTAAAATGGCGGGCGGAGGCGAGGAATGTATATAAAGTGTCCCATTCATGTAATTTATCTTTTTTCTCACTCTCTCTATAAAATACAATAGCCAAACAATGGATTTATCAATGGTGGCCCCTGCCCTCTCTTTCTTACAATTCTACGTTTACGAGAGTTCAGTGGGGTGGGAGGCCGGAAAAGGACGTGACGTAGTAAAACCACAGACCATTAATCCGTGTAAAACTCTTGCCAGACGAAAAAAAAAAAAAAAAAAAAAAAAAAAAAAAAAAAAAAAAACCTAGAGATCACAGACCATGCTAGATGAGGTCGAAACGCTTGGAATTTGCGAAAAAGTAAACAAAATTTCAGTGAAAAAAATGTATTTTCATTAAAAATCTTTTTACACTACCACCGGTTCGGAATGCATGAGAAGAACCGGCAAGAAACTCAACAGCTGTTTTTTTTTTGTATAAAATTTGTTATGTATTTCTCTTGAGTCTGTTGCGTCAAATTTCATTGATTGTAGTTTCTTCAATGCATTATTCCAAAACTCTAAATGAGTTGAATTCAAGGACAAAGCGTTAGATAGTTCGCCTCTAGTATGACCGGCACAGTTCAGGCTGTCAAACAAATCGTTAATGAATAAGATGATTTCAGCAGTGAAGAAACCATTATCAATGTTCACAGATGGAACACTATAATTATGTACTAATTACAGATCTTCATATGTCTTCATCCTGTTCTGTAAGGCTGCAAACACCTCTCTGCTGAAGACTTGTGCAGCAAATTTGACCTGTAAATTTGAAAGTTGCAATATTACAAAGAGCCACAGAGAAGAAAAGAAGAAGTTGCAATATGATTACAATTAAAAATACTGGAGGCAATGCTTGGTGCCTATATAATAGGTTTTACGCGCAACCAACAAACAAACATACTTTCACATTTATGATATGGGTAGCGATTATGACAATGCGCTAACCACAAAGAGCAGCAGCCTAATAGTTAAGACTAATCCACACTAGTGTAGTGTAGGCCTAAGCCCTTCTGATTCTGAGAGCAGACCTGTTCTCAGTAGTGGGCTGGCAATGGGTTGAGATGATGTGCGCAAGACGTCACAAGGTGTGTTTCAAGCTTAAAACTTAAGTTTGAGCAAAGTCCTTTGACTTTGACCACCATATAGATCTCAGCCTAAGTGAGGAATTTCACAGTGGAAACATTTCTTAATCTCATTAGTAATTAAAAACCAGCCAAGTGCGAGTCAGGCTCGCGCAACAAGGCTCCGTACTACAGTCGTATTTTTTTGACATTTTGCATGATAGTTCAAAAACTATGATGCATAAAAATAAATAAAAATCTGTTTTTAGAATGCACAGGATAAGACCTTTTATATGATACCTACCCCACTTGATATAGTTATCTTACTTCAAAAATTGTAAATACTAATTATTTATTAGTTCATGACCACAATTTAATTTTTTTTTGTTTGATGTAACCACAAATTTTATAATAACTGTGATAGCCTAGTCACTACTGGTTAGGACGTCCGCCTTCAAATCGGAGATCCTATAAGAGTTCCGTTTTTCCTTTTGAGGTATGGAACCCTAAAAATTGTACGCGGACGAAGTCACGGGCAACTGCTAGTAATTTATATATGTATACTATGATAAGTGGTGATAGCCTAGTGGTTGAGATTACAGCCTCTTATACAGAGGGTAGAAGCTTCAATCTCAGACACACACCTCTAACTTTTCGGTGTTATGTGCATTTTAGGTAATTAAGGTTTCTTTAAAGGTGAAGGAGTACATCGTGAAGAAACCTGAATGCATGCCTACTCAGTAGTGGGCTGGCGATAAGATGATAATAAACAAATAAAATATTTACTGACCTTCATTTTGTCATAAGAGTTTGGTTTAATATGCTTGTCGGTTAATTTGGTAGTTCTCGCACGACCCTGTGCGCCATCTGAAGCATACACCATTTCGATGTAGTTCCATTGCGCACGCTGGGTTCCAATCAGCAAGTCCTTCTTCTGGAAATTATTGCGAAAACATTTTAGTAGGTGCGGAACATCATACATGTGGTATAATTTATTTTTGTCTATCATATAATGAAAGATATTTGGGTCATCATTACCACTACGAAGAATATCTTCGCGTGTGTCAGCTATTAATGAATTTATAGCTGCAACATTCGCTGAGCCTTGATCTGAGACAGTACATCTCAAAATAAATCCTGATTTAAATATTGCTGCAATCAGCTCTTTTAGTATCTTTTTTAAATGAAATGTTTTAATTCCATCACGAACAAAATAAAAAGCTATGGGTATTTTCCAATTTGAAAATATACCACGCAACATAAAAACCAAAGCTTTGTCAGCAATATTATTAGTGCGTTCACCACCTCCTAGATCTTCAAAACCCTCGATAACCCCAGTATGAAAATTAAAAAACAAATTTTTATTAATTGCCATTTCATCAAACAGCAATACACACTGCAATCCCATAGTATTTTTGTTTTTAGCTGCATCTGCCAAATGTTGAAATATAAATTCATTAATACCTGGTCTCAAAGGGATGTTATTTAACAAAGATCCTATAGTAGATTTACTTGGTAATCTTATGTTTTTTTGCAAGAATCCATAACATTTTGGACTCAATTTATACAAAGAAAGTGCAAAAATTTTTTCATCGTCTGTGTATCTAGAACCTTTTCCTTTTACACCAGATAATCTTAATTGTGAGTCGACCAATATTTTTCCAAAATTACTCAGTAGAGGATACTTTTTGATGAAAAGTTTTACTTGAGTAGACCATGACAGTGTCTTTGATTTTAATTTATTAAATCTCAAAGTCAAATTTCGTAACTTCATTTTTAACATTTCATTCCCCACACGTAGCTTTTGCTTACGAGGGGTCTCAATTTGACCTAAACGAACTCTAGGAATTAAATCTGACTTTACATGGGACTTATGACGTCTAGAATGTGATTTTACACGTACTGGAGTTCTTTGTATGGCAGATATAACATCAGAAGGCATGGTGTTAGATGGAAGAGGACTCAGTTGACCAACTGTTAGTTCTGGCTCTGTAGATTGGTTTTGAGTTTCTGTACTTGTACTACAGGAATGTACTACATTTGTAGTTATAGAATCTGTCATAGAATCAGACTGTACGTAAAAATCAGGTTCAGTAGTTTCTTTATTTATTTGAGAAGCCACACACTGGACTTGCTCATTACTTGGTGTAACAATACTCTGATTGTTAGGTTCAAAATCACGTTCAGTAATATCTCTACTTTGAACACTTGGGACTTGATCATTTGTAGGTGGAAAACAGATTGTTTATTGTAATCAAAGTCAGTTTGAACATTAACTGTGTCTATCAGAGAGACTGATGGATTAACAATTCTTACACTGAGAGGTTGGCCAGATTGAAGAGGAAATACTTCCAAAAATTGCTCGTTTCGAGAAGATGTAGCTATATTTTGCTTAGGCAAATGCAATGTAGGAATTGCATCTGCCGTTAGTCTGTGAGATTTAACATGTTGAGGTAAAAAATGAAGTTCGCAAATCTTAACATTCTCTAATGACTTACGGGAATATTTGCGAAGAAATGGACATCGAACTAACCATGCCTTCCAAGTTACCTTCGTAAACGGTACCTTGCGTGAATTGGAGGTGTTTTTACACCCAGGAACACAACACTGCCTCATCGCGAATAAATTTTAGCACTTGAGGACAAAAATTCTGTTTACGCTATCTTTAAGCAATAGATTGCCCTAAGATCACATTTTAGCAGAATACCAAGCGTAAATCATACTATAGGTACATCTTTTACACAAAACAAACTAAAAAAGAATTAGGAAATAATAAATATAAAAGGATCCTGTTAAAACTGAAGCGAAGCACCGGGTCCAATTTTTCAAATTATCGCACCAATAAATTCGTTTAGAAAAAATGGAGGTCAAGATGAATGGTGAAAATTATTGATTATTGTTGAAAATGACACACAACAGCCATGTTTTTTTTTTCGTTTAATCTTAACTTATTGGCTAATTCGAAATAGTGGTGGCTTCTTATTGGCTCATTCAAATGCAAATAGCCAATAAAAATTTACGTGCATTTCAAATGAACCAATTAAATTCGATTATATACTGAGATCTAGTATATATACTCTCATTATATACAAATCAAATGTACATAGTCGGGTAGAACGAGACAAAAGGAGCCACGGTACAAAACGAGAGGGATGGACTGATGCATCTACTTCGCCCTCGACTTGACAGGCCCTGTCACAGACGGCGTTGTTAGAAAATGGTTGTCATTTGTCAATGTCAAAAAATTGACATTTTCATTTGGAAAAGGATAAAATCAACGCAGAATTTTTAACAAGTTTTAGCTACCGTAAAAATGGATAACATTGATATAATAGCGGGTTTTTTAAGAAGCCAATAACAAAAGTTTTAGGTTCACATGGTTCACCTAAAACTTACAAGTGTATTGTTTTATTAATAATTATAATATAACTTACTAAATTCCCTGTTCATAACAACTGGTAATTCATTATTAAAATTTTATCTTGAAGCGTGATTTTATCCTTGAATTGCCAAATAAGTAAAAATTTATACAAACGGTAAGTATTAACTAGCTGATGTTAGTGACTTACAGTACAGGTTTTTAAAAAATCCCGTGGGAGCTCATTGACTTTAATAAAATATACATAGTTAAAATATAATTATCCAGGATATAAATCTAAATTAATAAATCCATACAGTAGTTTTTGCGTTAAAGAGTAAAAAACATATACCTTCACGTTTATATTAGTATAACTTGATATTGTGATTAACAATTAATTTGGTATGAAGGAAAAGTCTCTTTTCATTTAAAAATTGATTTCGGCCAAAAAGTCCAACAAGTGGTAAATGTCCAGGTGGTTTTTAAAAATTGAGTTATTAAGGAATAAAATAAATCCAAATATACCCAAAACATTATAACTACTTTTAAGGAATATTTACGGAATATATTTTATCTACAATAATTAAAAGAAACTATGAAACTATGCCAGTGAAGAACCTCAAATGCTTTAAAATTCTATTAGACAATATTAATAAATTGTTTAAAGTTTTTATTTCTTTTGTTGGGTCTTCAAACAAAGAGCGTTTTTTATAGTATTTTAAAATTAGTTTTTGCATGTAACTATTTGATTTTTATTTAATTTTTAAGTCATTCTTTTCATTGAGCTAGTGATTAACAATATTTTTATTTGGCACGTTTACAAGGTTACCCGTGATTACTGTAGACGCTAACTTGTTTTGTGTAGTGTGATCGTCGTTTGATAGTTTTTAGAACGGATTCAGAGCTGCCAACTTCGGCTAACGGCTTCTTGTAGGCTTCTTGTCTTGTCACCACAATGTCAACACTTGTTGCTATTTATCAATTATCTGTCAAAACATGTGTCAAACTACACGTACCTATTGGTACCTATTTGATTCTTATTTCATGTTTTAATTTATATTCCTAATAATTATTCCTGCATTCTTTTAGTGTTGCTTTATAACGAGTATTTTAAGAAGTGAAAAGAAAGTTATGTCTTAAGTGAAAGTTAGAACAGAAGTAGAAGACTAGGAACATGTCCACGTTTACCGGTTTCAGCGAGGAAGATTTGAAGCGGATAAAGTCTACAGAATCTGGTCCAAACAGCGGTAAATTTGATTCACACATTTCCATTGTCATAAAATTTCTCATGGTTTCATAGTAAATGGGAAAAATAAGTAAACAAAAATTGTATGGGTTATTGTTTCTGTTTTTAACAATTGGGCATGTTTTACCGCAAATGAATATTGTTTAGGACTTTTTATGGTTAAGTACAAAAGAAGAGAGTAAATGGCTACTAAGCCATATTCAACCTGTAGTAGTATATTGCAATCATTTTATCCTCCTGACTGTACCAGTACTTACATAACTTTTCAAAATTATTTATTTGTCTTTGCTACATATTTTCTTGCTCGATATGTCAAGGTTATTGACATCATCCTTTTTTATCATCTATAGTTAAATGATGAAATCCTGGCTTGAAAACTACATAATTTTTAGTCTGTGATTTATTGATAAGAGAAAAATAAAAATCGATTTTTCATTGATTAATTTAGATAGGTGTAACCCGATGTAATGCCCTCTTATTCAATCTATTACATATTGCAGTTTATTTACTATTTATTACCAAAAGAAACCTTTGAAGAGTTTTTAAGTTTATTTTAATAGTAGGTAGGTTAGCTGTACCTTTTGACTAAGGTAGGTGAGTTAGGGCGAGGCTTGTAGAAGGGTGACAACAATGATGAAATCCTTGATTTTTAGATCAACAGTTACCCTCCTGCAGGCATGCTCTACCTCACGAGCCATCTATTGGAACATTATACCTATAGTAGAAAAACTGTGAGTCAATATTATCGAGAAAGTAGTCCTACAGCGTCTTCTTCCACTCCTAGAAGAACAAAATGTAATACCAGACCACCAATTTGGATTTCGTGCCCACCATGGAACAACTGAACAGATTCATCGAGTTGCACACACAGTCCGTCAAGCATTGGAACGGAAAGAATATTGTTCAGCAGCATTCCTAGATATCCAACAAGCCTTTGACCGGGTCTGGCACAAAGGCCTACTCTATAAATTGAAACGCTGTTTACCAAACACAGCATATATGCTTATGAAGTCTTATCTATCTCAACGTATATTCCAAGTCAAATGTGATGACAGCTTATCTACCTTCTATCCCATTGAAGCAGGAGTTCCACAAGGATCTGTACTAGGCCCTGTCTTGTATACCATCTATACTGCCGACTTACCTGTGTCAAAAGACGTGATCACAGCGACATATGCCGATGACACTGCTCTACTGGCCTGCAACAACGACGCCAATATTGCATCGCTCAAACTACAAGAACATCTCAGCAAAATAAGCTCCTGGCTAAAAAAATGGAGAATAAGAGCTAGTGCAGCGAAATCGAGCCATATAACTTTTACTTTGAAAAAAGGAGATTGCCCACCTGTCAAACTAGACGAGACCATCCTACCTACGCAAACAACAATCAAGTACCTAGGTATGCACCTGGATAGGAGGTTGACTTGGAGAGATCACATCAAGAAAAAAAGAGATCAGGCCAACTTGAAATTTCGAGAACTATACTGGCTGATAGGCAGACAGTCCTCGCTGAGCTTTGAAAATAAACTTCTCATATATAAATGCATCGTCAAACCAGTATGGACTTACGGCATTCAGCTCTGGGGTTCAGCAAGCCACTCAAACATTGAGATACTCCAGCGCTTCCAGAACAATGTTTTGAAGGTCTTATGTAACGCACCATGGTTCACAAAAAACAGTGAAGTGCATGCCTACACAGAAATCCCCACAGTAAAGGAGGAAATAGACAGGTCACTTGAGGCCTACAAACAGAGACTTGAGGGTCATAAAAACAGCCTAGCAGTCCAACTTCTGGATCCCAGTTATAGCACGTTCCGCCTTAAGAGGACAAGACTGGCCAGCATATAGTAATTAATACTTATCTTGAAGGGATGTCACATCGCTGGATGTGCAAAGCCTAAACTGATAAAATATTTGGTCCTCAAATCTGTTCATAGTCCACCGACTGATTGCAGATGGAAGAGATGTGAAAAAAAAAAAAAAAAAAAAAAAATAATAATAATATTATGAGTTGCACATAGAGTCTGTGATCTCACCATTATAATATTAGGTATGATCGATATCAAATTATGTCAAGCTGAGTGTTGCGCTTTGCTGTATTATACAGGAAACTGACGAGATAAATATTAAATTGCACTAGTATGTGATTTAATTCCAAACCTAGTTATAATCTCTTATTTTTTTTGTAAGTAGTTAAAAAATAATGTATGTTTTTAGACTTTTTTGAGCATTATTTTACATAGAACTTTATAAATTTGTATTGGCTGTAATTTATATCATTGTTTAAGTTTGAAGTTTGTTACCAATAACAAATTCAAGCAGCGCATTCAAAAGTTCAAGTGCTTTTGACATATTTTTGATTATTTGGTTAGTTTTACTACTAACTAAAATACATGTTTTATTAAATAGTTACGTAAGTACATTGTTAAGTCATTTTTTAAAGTTAAGGGATGAGAATTGTTTGAAATTACCTATTAAAATCCTTAAAATTGCAGTATTATTTTATAAAGTTCATTGGTAAGTTTCTGATTAAAATAACTTAAACTATTGCTTTTTTCTAGGTCCACCACAAAGACTGTTAAATGCTCGCAAGATAGACAAAATAGGTGCCAGGCCCAAAAAGCAACTGCCACAATACAAACTGCCAATATTGAAAAGCCAAAGTCCTGAAGATGCAATAGATGTAGCTTTTGACAAATGCAAGCTCAGTTTAAAACAAAATTCTGTTGAAGCTGTGGAGCAACAAAATGGGGAAGAAGTTGAAAATGGTATGCAAGATATAATTTCTGTAACTATCTAAATATTTGAAGCTATAAAAAGTTTTGAGTTGATCTCACACCTATCCATACTACAAATTAGAGCAATTAACACAATTTCAAATAGGTAATTTAAGGTATTAGCATAAGCCTGATTAGTTTTAAATGAGTCATTAATTAGCTGGTTTATGTAATACAACCCAAATAAAGCTGGAGATATTATTGAATAAAACTTTATTATTCAAATAAACTTATAAGGGCTTTAGATAGTCAAATAAATATTCAATCCATATTAAAGAGGTTTGCTCCACAAACAAAACCTATTTAAATTGATAAGAATTGAAACCTCTATAGGACACTGGCTACAGTATGATAATATAAATGAGACAGGCAAATGTATAGCTTTGATCACTTCATTGTCTGTCTGTCGAGCCTGTCGAGATCTGTCAAGGGAATCAAACCTATAGGATATTTCCTGTTGACTTAGAATCATGAAATTTGTCAGGTAGCAATGCCTTATAGCACGAGCTGGAGGAAATCCGACAACTGACGTGTTATTTTTTGTACTACGGTACGGAACCATTCGTATGCGAGTCCCACTCACACTTGACCAGTTTATTTTTCATTACTGATCCATTTCAATTTACTACTCCAAAGGTTCAACAGAGGGGAATACTGTGGAATCAAATGACCTCATAGATACTGTCATAGATTCTAAAAGCGATACTGCCACAGATTCTAAAATCGATACTGCCATAGATTATAAATCAGAAGAAGACACGAGTAGAAAGAGCAGCACAAATGTAACACCAGATGTAGTGAGATGCATAGAGAACTACACAGAAGATGATCTAGTGTCACATAGAGTTAAGTTAGAAGAATTGCAGTTGCAGCAGAAGCTGATGGAAGAACAGAATAAGAAGAGGAAAGAAATGCTTGCTAAGGCATTGGCTGATAGGTATGATTTTTTTGCTTATTACAGAGTGCCAATGAGCTACTCAATTGTACACACTCTAACCTAATTTATGACTAATAAGTATTTTTACTTTTACCTAAACTTGTAAATAATTATCAATATGGTGAGAAAGACACATCTATCTTTCTTGATTAGAGATACACTTTGTTCACGTGTTCTTTCAGCACTTAGGGTGCGTTTCCACTGACGGGAAGCTGAGTGGAGCGGAGCGGACCGTGAATTAGCCAATCAGAGTGCTCGAAATCCCCATTCCGCATCAGTGGAAACGCGCCCTTACATGAACATTTTACTTATCACAATGAACTATTTCTAAAGGTTTAGTCCTTTTTAGTCTTCTCACTATACTTGTTAAAACAAATTGATGTATCACATTGTTTTGTTGGTGGCCTGGCATGTTCAATATAGATTTTTCTTATTCAATGAAAAGCAGACTTTTCTTATCTTGCTTTACTCACACCATACCTTATCTGGTTAATGTCTAGTGCAGTACAACTGTTTATCAGTATGCTATCTTTTATAAAAACTTGGATAAAGTTAATCTTAAAACTGTGTTCAGGCTTGTGTCATGTCATCTAAATGTCTATGGGAAGATTTTTATATTTAATCTCGAAACCAATATGGTAATGTTTATTACTTATAATGTTATTTATTGAATCAGAAGTAGTTGTGAATGCTGTACTAAATACTAGTTTAAAAAAGGTGGCGGGAAGCAACTGGATGAGGAAGGCTGAGAACAGTGAAGGTTCGGTGACGCTCACTAGAAAAGGCCTATGTTCAACAGTGAACCATCTGTAGGCTTATAAGATGATGGTGATAAAATAATGATGGTCTTTGTCATGTAATTTTGTAAATAATAATATTATAATTTGAAATCATAAATAAAATACCTGCAGAATTGAAAACTCATCTTTTTTGAGAATTTAGAAGCTAGTTATAAATAGAATAATGGGACAGTTCTTAGTGTATCTCTAGTATTTCATGTCAGATCATTATAAAAAACTGAATTTTCAAAAATCCTTTCTTTGCTGATGTCTAAGTCATGCATGCCAACTTCCAGCCAGATCCGTCCAATAAATTGAGCTGTGCGTTGATAGATCAGTCAGTCAGTCACCTTTTCCTTTTATATATTTAGATAAATAAAAATTAAAATAATTTTTAAAATTATAATAGGTTGTCTTTGCTGTTTTAGGACGAAACAAACAGAAGAAGAGGTTCAGAAACTAGAGAAAATAAAGAAAGAACTGCAAGTACTGGACGGGCAGTTCTCACAGGATGTCGCAGTTTTGAGGAAGAAGATAGACCAAGCGTGTCTGAGTTACGCTGATGCAGAGTAAGTAATAAGTTAGATCTAGGGTTTCGTACGCTAAGGGTGCCAAGGACTCTTTGATTTTTCAGAGTAAAAAGTAGTCAATCTTTGTCAAACTATACTATGTCAATCTTCAGGTCTTTAAGTATAACCATTAACCATGCAAAAATTCACGTCATGGTGTGACGTGAATTTTAATATACCATTATATATATAATAATTGGAATAAACCAACAAACAAACAACTTTCGCTTTTATAATATGGGTAGTGGTTTTGCTTTAATTTGCTGCCAATATGAATATGATTGGTACTAAAATGATTAAATAGGGTATGACAGGAGATCCTCTGTCAATCTGCAGCCATTCAGAATAGTATGGCAAAACTTACTGACTGAAAACTGAGATGAGATCCGTGCTTAGTAGTGAGCCGGCAAAGGGTTGATCATGATAAGGATGATGGGAGATCCCATCAGACACACTGCTAGTATGGAAATAAAACTACAAAATTAACACTTAAACAATGTATTACATAATACATATTATAACAAAATAATTTATTATCTTACAGAAAACATTATCTAAAAGTCGAAAAGGAGTTTCTACAGGCAAAAATAAGTCTTCAAAAGGAAAAAGAGAGAAAAGAGTTATTGACTGAGCATCTTTGTGCCTTGATCACACATAACGAGACTAGGAAAGCGCACAAACTCGAAACGCTGATGCTAGAACTTGCCACTAATAAAAACGATTGTATTAATGCTATGGCCACACCCGTGGAAGATACGTCATCTGTTATTATTATTGATGGTGTTGATGAGAGGACGGGAAAAATGGTTGAGATTTTACCGGAAAGTTGATTTATAACATAGTTTAAATAGTTAGGCTGGCCACACACTGGCTACTATCGCTCTAGAAAGTATAACTCGTGTTTATAAAGAAACGAAATGAAGCGGTGCTAATTATTCCGTCTTACTCACACACTACACGGGTATAGTGTGCAAGTGAGAGGGAATGATTAACGCCATTACGATTGGTTTACTTATGATACCAGTTACACTTGATTTACAATCTATTTTTCCTTTGATGATTTTAATGGTATACAAATGGCTTCGCAGAAAAGCGTGAGCGACACTTTATGCACGGCGCTTAGGACATTATTGCCACGAACTAACAATTTAATTGTGATACAAGTGAAAATAAAATTAGATCGTCTAAAGCGCTGGGAAAACAGCGTCGCTTACGCTTTTTTCTAAAACATTTACCTTTTATGTCAGCTAAGAAAAAAACAGAATATGCTCAAATAGATAACGCAAAGAGTAATTGATTTGGCTGATTCTTACGCAATCTCAACTAAAATGAAAGGTTTAAATGTATTGCTATCTCTGTCCCAGTGCATCCTGCGGAAAAGGATAGCAATTGATTTGACTTGTCAGTTTAGTTTATCCACTGTGTAGAACAGAATTCACCTCTATGTATGTGGCCAGTCTTAAGGTTTCCACCCACTAGTTTCAATTTTTATAAGGTAAAAAAGAGATTCAATTGCCAAATAAACTAACTGCTGTTTGATATTTTCATAGTTTCCAATACAAAAACTGACAAAATTCAAGTTAAACACTATTTGGCAACCAAAAATTGGCCTTTAATCTCGAATTTGTCCCATATTTTAATATTCTTGAAAGAACTAAAGTAAAGTTTAATTTAACAGTCAATAATATCTTGGGTTACAAAAGCATTTAAATTGAATTTTCAAGTGAATAAGTATAAGTACAGCTGTCATAAAGCGCAAATTAATTATTTAACTTCATTATTGAGTGGGTGGAGACTTTTATTTTATTTGGTAACTGTACCGCACAACGAATTTTAGAACTTATTCCAAATACAATACGGTGCAATTTTCTAATGTACTAAGTGCCTTATTTACATAAGTACCTATATAATACATAAATACTAATGGTATAACTTTAACTAGCTACCTATTGTATAATTTTATTTAAGTTATAATTACATAGTCGTGTTGAACATGACATATTAGAAGACTAATTTTTTTTTTGTTAAGTATTAAAACAATTACTATTAGAATAATAAGATAAACAGTGAAATTATAAAATTATAGAAAAGAGTGTTAAAGAACACTTTTTTTTAATGATTCTTCATTGCATTTAATCTAGATTTATAGATTTATGTCTCGATTTTCAATTGCCCAGTAAATTTTTAACTGAAGAATAAAAACATTTTGACAACATTTTCCTTGGACATCGGTTAAAATGTAAAAATTACTCATAAGTAGAAGTTTGTTGGGCAAATGAAAAACATGCAAGTATGTATATATGCATTTCTCCTTATTAAATGGTTTATTATTAAGGGTATATGTATTATCAGATGTCTAATTTATATAATTTAATTATTTAACTAATGTATATTCTGAAACCCAACGCACACTTGGCCAGTTAATAAATAATGAAAGTTGAAAATAATTTTCACAAATTTTCTTTTCTGTTGTCATATTAAACTATTACTATTATTTTAATTACATAATCTAAGTAAACTCTAATAACAATAATTGTTCTCTATTTTTATACAACTCTTGTCATAAAAAATTTAAAGTAGGTATAACAAAATGGTTATTTTGACAGTAACATACAATAAAAACTATTTTTATTATGGCTTTATTTTATTTCTATTTTTGCCGTGATAGTATAATAGTGGTTAGAACCCGCAAAAAAGATTCGACTGCTGTAGACTTTTTGCAAAATGCATTTTGAAAAAGTATAACGCGAGCAAAACAAGCAGTCCAACATGAACACGAGGCGTATGACTGCGCATTCCACAAAAACAGATCTCAATCGAACTTGTGTATTTAATTCTTAGTTTATGATCTGCGCAATCCGCCATGTTGCAACTTCAGAATGGACTACTTTTGCGGACATTATACTATAAGTATAGTTCGCGACAGGTTGAGATGGCAATCGGGGTATGAGGCGGGGAGACGGCCCGCACACCCTCACGTCACTCGCATTGGGTTAGGGCGGGCGACGTCACCCCGATTGCCATGTCGACCTGTCGCGAACTATACTTACGCCAAAATAAAACTTACTGTATATTCTTTAAAAGTAAATAAGAAGAAATCAGTGCATAGTAAATTTATTTACATACTGTAAATATTATGACTATAATATTATATCAAAATGGTTTATGCATTAACAAATTTGAAGTATCGGAAAATACTCTTTGAATGCTTCATAATTAATGCACTTTATAATCAATGTGGCTAATTCTTTTGCTTAGTTAATTAATACTAAATTGAGAGGTTTAACTCTAGTGCTATCCTTTTCTGCAAGGATCGAGATGAAAGAGATAGCAATAAAAGTTTAGAAATGGTGTACAACAAAGTTAACCACATTGTCTTAGTTTGAAAACAACTGTTAAAATGGACAAAATGCTGTTTAAAAATTTAAACAATGGTGGCTTGTTCTTGTAATCTCTAAACTAAATCTAGTGCTATCCTTTTTTACAGGGAACATAACGAAAGGGATAGCTGTACATTTAGACCTGTCATTTTAATTTAATTAAGAGTTTATGTACAACAGAATTAGCCACAATATTGTTTAAATCGACGTAATATACAGTGTTGCATATGTGGACTTCATATCTACTTAATATAATACTTTTTCTTGGACGGTTTCGATTTAATGTTACTAGGAACCCTTCCATTTATTGGGCTTACTTTCGACTTAAAAATCCGGTATCCGGACAATGTAGGTATAGTCCGTAGGTACAAAATGAGAACTCATGTCATGTCATGTCCAAAATACGGTTCACGTTTATAATAAGTACGATTTCGTACTTTTGATATGACAGTTGACACAAACGCAAAATGGCGAATGAGATCTCATTTTGTACGCATTATATGAATATGGTTTGTGCAGTGTGCACTCAACAGGCTGAGCTTTTAGGCTGAGATCTATAGAGTGTACTTTAACTTTGTTCAGACTTAAGTTTCAGTCAAAACGAGACAGATTTATGTCAGCGATGTAACGCTGTCTTGTTTTTACAGTGTCCTAAGTCTGAGCAAAGTCAAAGCACGCTGTATAAGAAGATCGGAGAAGAAGAGAGTTTAGAGTTAAAACGAGATAGATCGATGTGATATCTACATACATCTGTCTCTTTTTAGCTCTAAGTAAAGTTCGAAAAACCTATAGACCTTTGGATCCCAAGGCGCTGGAATGATGACCTTGCACCGGCAAGCGCAGCGTTGGAAGACCCACCCCGGTGAGTGGACAGAGGATGAGTCACAGGGAGCCGCTGAATTCAGGCGGCGCAAGATATTATTTAGATTCCTAAAATGCACAAGGCATAGGTATCTTTTGAGACGAAAACTGCAGGTACAAATAAATCACAAGAATGCATCTACCTAACACATTGGACTCCCGGTAATCCGACAAACGTTTTGCAGGGCAGTGTCGATGTATCGAATTCGTCGGGGGTTATAGAGTACTATCTATGCCCCCCTGTGGACCGGATTTTTTACAAAAGAGAAGGTACTTGTAATCAGACAAATTACAGATCCAATGATAAGATTCTATATATTAGGTATACATACTCTGAAGTACAAATCATACTTCATTATGTATGTCAAATTTAGTAAATTCAATAATAAATAATAGATTGTCGGATTACGGGGGGTGCCGGATTACCGGGGGTCCACTGTATTCATTTCTCTTAATACTGTTCCTTAAGACCTAAGGAAGAATGCTCATCGACATTTGGTGAAGAACATTCTTCTCCCCGTGTGCTATCCCCAGTTCCAGTAGGAGTACTTCCTGTCGTGATCCTTGAGGATGGCTTTGATGTTGACGTTCGCGTTTTGGAGCTCCTTCCTTTTTTCTCTTTCCATCTTGATGAGCTCGAGGCCTCGTTTGGCGGCGCAATGGTAGCGCTGGCTGAGGGAGGCTTCTGACCCCTTTATTCGTGGGATGTGGCCTGTGTATCCCGCTATGGGTGGGAATTCTGGTGATATCGTGTTCTCTGAAAGGGATAAAAAATATCAAAGTAGGCATTAATAAGCCGTTGTGCCTAAGTATGAGACTTGTTACTTTACATTATAGACTAGCTGATGCCCGCAGCTTCGCCCGCGTGGATTGGTCAGATCCCCTGCAGCATCAGGATTGAGGAGTTGGAATCCAAATTTTTCATGAAACAATGTCGCAAAGTTCCTCTATCGATTAAAGAAGAAATGACGCAAATCGGTTCAGAAATCTCGGAGATTTTGGTGTACTTATGTAGAAAAACACAACTCCCTTTTTGAAAGTCGGTTAAAAAAGTAGCCTATGTTACTCCCTGGTCAATTCTCTACTTGTCTGTGAAAATCCCGTCAAAATCGGTTCAGCCGTTCCAAAGATTAGCCTTTTCAAACAGACAGACAGACAGACAGACAAAAATTTTAAAAACGTGTGATTCAGTTATGGTATCGTTCAAATAACCATATGAGCTTAATATGAGCTAGTTATTTCGAAATTACAGACAGACACTTCAATTTTATTTATTAGTATAGATATAGATTTTAGAATGTGAATAATCTTTAGCTCTTTAGTCAAGGATCTCAAGTGTTTTTAGGTAGGTAGATATCATGCAGCATAGTAGAATCTTTTGGCATAAAGTATGCAGTGGCGTACATAGGGTACTAAGCCAGGGTAGGCATTAGTTCCTCTTTAATTTCTATTGAATGTCTTCTCTTATCTTGTCTATCTTTAATGTCTATGCAGTGTGTTTTTAGGGTTTCGTACCTCAAAATCACATAACACGAAAACAACTCAGTTATAAGAAGTTGAATATCAGGGCATAATATTATACTAGTGGGTACCTAATCTCGGTAATCTGCTTCGATGTGGCAACGATCGATCTCGTGCAAGGAAGATAGTTTTTCGACATGGGCGAATTATACAAACGCCTCGGATTGTGGGTATTGAATATCTTAGTTACGAATACGAATGGTTACGATTTATTTACGTCCAAATGGGCTAATACGGATTTGGGTGGATGTTAAAAATAAATATAGCCCTGGAATTGCCTAATTTTATAGCTATATAGGTACTAGCTGATGTCCGCGACTTCGTTCGCGTGGATTTAGGTTTTTTGAAATCCCGTGGGAACTCTGATTTTCCGGGATAAAAGTAGCCTATGTCCTTCCCTGGGATGTTACTAACACTGTACCAAATTTCATCAAAATCGGTTAAAGTGAAAAGGTAAAAAGCTAGCAGACGGACAGACAGACACACTTTCGCATTTATAATATTAGTATGATTTATGTATTGTAAGCTGATGTGAAAATTGACGATAACGATCAATTCGAGCACGCCAGACTGTACGCACTATAATGATATCGCAATAAGCTTTGAAAATCACTTAACTTCCCCGGCTTCCAACAGTGCTTCCAAACATTACCATAATGCTCTCACCTTTGTATTTGTTGATCTCCCTAAATCTGCTCAAATCTCGTCGGATCTCGTCCCTGGAGTGCACAGTCTCCATCTTCGGCGCGCTCCGAGATCTCACGAAGCTCCGATTGAAATCCGCTTTGCGTTGTAACTCTCTTTGGTTCGCTGTGAAGTCTGCCATGCAGTCGTCAGCTGCACGTCCGTATGATTTGCCGTAACTGTTGAAGTAAGTACGAGTAATTTTAAGCTAGGGGTAATTTTTTGACGAATGAGCGGTGTGATCTTAAAATTTTGAGGTCCTCGGTTTGAATTCTGCTAGGGGCAGTTAGAGCATTCATAGCTTTTAAGTTGTCTTTTCTCTGGTCCGGTTCTTATCCTCTAGTATAGGAGAATGTGAACAATTTTGCCTTTCTTATCGAAAGTTATCTATATTTTTGTTCCGTTTGCCGTGAAGTCTTAGTGCTAAAAAACCGGCCAAGTACGAGTCAGACTCGCGCACCGAGGGTTCCGTACTCGGGTATTTTTTCCGAGATTTGGCACGATAAATCAAAAACTATTATGCATAAAAATAAATAAAAATCTGTTTCAGAATGTACAGATAAAGCTCTTTCATATGAAACCCCACTTGGTATAGTTATCTTACTTTGAAAATTGAAACACATTTTAATTTTTTTTTAATGATGTAACCACAAATTCACGGTTTTCGGATTTATTCCCTTACTTGTGCTGTAAGACGTACCTACCTGCCAAATTTCATGATTCTAAGCCAACGGGAAGTACCATATAGGTTTTCTTGACAGACACGACGGACGGACAGACAACAAAGTGATCCTATAATGGTTTCGTTTTTCCTTTGGAGGTACGGAACCCTAAACAATACCTATTTATTAATGATTTATTTACGTGAAGTTCATGCCAGGTACGTATCCAGTGTAGCCGGTCATGTAGGCGGGTTGCCTGTGCCTGGTGCCGTCATACACGTCGTGCGTGGGGGTGTTGCGTCGCGGCATGTTGTCGATCTCGTAGTTGTCTCCTGGCCTGTACTTCAGTGGCTTGCTGGAAAGAAATGCTAGTCTATTTATTAAGTACACGAAAAGGTATCTCTATTTCATGTAGAAAGTCTATGTCAAGACTAAGGAACAACAAAGTACCTGTAGTACGCGACAGATCGAGATGGCCATCGGAGTGGGGACGCCTCGCACACCCGCACAGCCCCCACGCTGACCGAATGCGGGATAGCATGGGTAACGTGCGGGGCGTCCCCGCACCTCATACGCCGATTGCCATGTCGACCCTTCGCATACTATAAATCTTTATGATACACGTGCAACATACATTCGGTATGCATCGCCCGCCCTCCCGCTATCTACTAGTAGGCAGGTGTATACATGCATCTATATGGTTATGTAGAACCTTAGGAAAAATCAGCGGTGTACGACTACGAGCTACGAGTGGACAGTAAGTCGAGCCTAAGAGCAGTATGATCTGGTGTATCATTATTTTATACTATAATCGAAATAGCCTGTCTTTGATAATTTTTTAATTTTTGAAGAGCAAAATCAGTAAATCCCATGTTCAAAGATAAATCAATCTTTGGACGGGCATGCAGTATCATTTTACAAAAGAATAAGCTACGGCTCTACGCGTCGTAGAGCTTTGTAGCAGGCATCATATCGTAAATCATAGTAGGCGTATAGGTAGGTATATTACGATAGGCCTTGTAACCTAGATTGTATGGCATAGCAAGAGTAACTTGCTATTATTTATATTGCCCGTATATAAGTTTAGTACCTGGGCGCAACTGAGCTTTTAATATACTGTAGTAGGTACGGCCGAATAGAGCCCCACCTAGCAAACAAACATACAATCTAAGCTCTTTAGGAAACACAGTGTAGCAGCGTGGTGCACAAATAAAAGGACCGCCCCCACATTTACATTGTATATTTCCAATATATATTACATGGGCCGTATTTACAAAATTTGCCGTATTTACATTTAGAACTATGGTGGAAAACGAGGGCCGGAGCTTGCAAACCGATGTGTCGGTCTTGATATGTCTGGAGTGAATGTGGCCACCGGAGTTTTTGCCGAGGCCAGCAGGATTTTCGAATCGTTCCAAATTCAAATGGTGTTCTAAGTGGCAGCTGCAAAGTGCAATGTTTTCTTCGCAGCTGCCAGCATTAGAAGAGAGCGCACGCCTCTACGTGCCTCTACAATAAACTCTACATCACGTAATACCTACCACAGTTTTATGATCTAAAACTGTGTGTTTAATGTCTTACTTGAACAATCCTTTAGAGCGGATTTCCTTGAGAATCTGTCGAGTGTTGTCACCGTAGCATTTTCCGTAGCGGAACTTCAGTAGCGGGCAATGTCCTGTGTATCTGGAACCAAGTTTATTGCAACTTGTAAGTTTATTGTAACTTGTACAGAGCACAGAAATAGAAAAGTTTTTATTCAAATAGAAAAGTTATTATTTAAGTATACTCTTGAAAAGTGTTTTTTGAATAGTCAAGAGAATCTAGCACTGGTTCGGAATGGCCTTTTTAATATCATATTATTAGATATTCTTGTTGGTATTGTGGGTAGCATGTTTGGCTGCGGATGACGTTCTGGGTTCGATGTCCGGGCTGGTTCAAAAAATAGTTATGTAATGGGGGTTTCTATCACGAAATTCTCAGTAGGAAGTTGGTGATGCATTCGGAAATCGGAGAGCATGTAAAGTCGTCGGTTCCGCGGCAGATCTCTCTCCGGACTTGTCAGATTGCCGTGCCATCGGACTATGAGAGTAATAGAGAATGCTCTTGTTTTTGACTATATAATAGGTACCGCGTAGATGGCTAATCTTTGAGGAGATATGGATAATTGTCGCGCTGGTCAAGGGCGAAATCGGCCGGGAGAACATTACTTGCAGCGATTACCTATCAGATAGGTATTCTGTCTAGGTACCTACTGATTTTTAATGCCTCTTACGAATTTTCCCTTATTGTATGATATACCTACTGTGCTGGTCTGGTACTCCAAAAATCCATAAAACAAGAAAAGAAGAACAAGATATAGGTACTGTACCAAATTCGATTCCTGGTTATGTGAATTTATTCTGTTACAGATTATTTTGAAGACGTTATGGCTGTTGTAACATGCCCTAAATCAATATCCATAGATGGGTGCTTCGGAGAGCACCTCGAACCGTCAGTCATGTTATTTGGATATTCATGAGCCTATCACCTAAAACCCCTATATGACCTGGAATCTAAATTATAAATCCCAAGAATATTCCTATTTCCTAAACGAGTTATCGATAAAACCGTTAAACCAGAAAATATCACAGGTTTTCAATTTCATCCGCAACGTTTTGATAACATCAAAAGTTCATTTCTTATCACGGGCTAGAGGAAATGATATTCGATAAAGCAAAAAGCAATCTCAGGAAATATAAGTAGGTATATTTATTGGATTTGGGTATCAGCTGATGCAGGTGGAATATAGAAAATATCTATAAATTATATGATACCTTACTGATAACCGTTGCTAGCTATGTCAATTTCGCGATATAGTAGGTACGTTATAGGCACGGCAACCGTTTTGAGTTACGTTTTGCTATAGCGGACACATCTTTTGTTGTGAAGCATACATTGCCGATCATAATAATTGAAGGCATGTATCACAGAAAGTAAGGAAAGTAAGAGAGGCATTATGAAATGGCCCATTGTTCCTCCACTCTCGGAGACAAAATACGGAAATCAAACCAGTTCTTAAACTCTCACGGTAGATATGCCTCTTACAATAAGGGTTGACACTATCATAGGAAATATTTTTCTGATAAATATCCCTTTTCTTCACTATCGCATTATTATGGAATAGCTTATAGTAATAACTTAAATCCCACTATATGTACGTATATGTATAAGTAGAAGAATTTTGTCAAAGGCGCAAGCACATCTGTGTGGTGCAGATTGGAGTGATATGAAAACAAGGTCCGCTCGAGCGCAAGAATTTACCTAGATGCATTCAAGATGCATTTCAATTGTTTGTGCGTTGATATTCACACAACACATTTGTTAACCTCCGACCCAAAAAGAGGTGTGTTATAAGTTTGACGTGTGTATCTGTTTACCTGTCTGTGGCATCGTAGCTCCTAAACTGATGAACCGATTTTAATTTAGTTTTTTTCGTTTGAAAGGTGGCTTGATCGAGAGTGTTCTTAGCTATAATCCAAGAAAATCGGTTCAGCCGTTTGAAAGTTATCAGCTCTTTTCTAGTTACTGTAACCTTCACTTTTCGGGGGTGTTATAAATTTTTAATTAACACTTGTAGCTCAATTGTTCGTGCATTGATATTCACACAACACATCTGTAACTATAAGTCCTAGTCATTTTTTGTAGTTGGTAAACCATTCCCATTTACACGTCAAGGTGAAAAGAAGAATAAATAAATAAATCATTAACAGAGTTATAGTAAGGTTCAAAAACATTAAAAATACGTGACAGTTGGCAACCCTCACAACAGCCGCAGATTGTTCTGTTCTAATGAAACATTAGGTAACATCAAAGAGTTAGAGACAACATATACTTAGGATACGTACAGACAAAATAAGTACCTATAGGTACAACGTGGGATATACGATGGATATACGATGCGAATTTTCATTTGAAACTTTGTTAGCCAGAAGTGTCGGGGGTTGGGTTTATTCAGCCAGCTAAATATCTACGGCTAGGCTGTCATCGCTTCCATACTATGAATTCAGCCAATAACAACAATTGCCATTTTAGGAATGATAATCGCAATTTTAGTGCCGAGGTAAGGGGCTGATATTTTTTATCGAAATCGTAGGTTTCCATTTATCAAGCTTTTATATTCTCGACTAAAATAAAACTTGAAATTTAAATTTTCATGTAATTTGATTGCAAGCTTTTATATATGGTTCAATGTCAGATTCGTATACCTAACTACAACTGTTTGTATTGTAGCTCTACATGTTAGGGGCAAGAAGCACGCGAGCTTTGGCCAAGGCCTGCGGAATTGATTGATGGAAAATGGGACATGGGCCGAAATTAACGTGAGCCACTTTAAACTTTGCTAAATTGTTAAGCCCTAGCTTAAATTCTAACTCATTGAAAGGAAAATTTTCGTATAATCCTAGTAACGACTAGACGTGAGGACGGTAGCCTGAGGCAGAGTAAGAATCAAGAGATAAGAAGATATTTGGGGGATATTACCTATAAGTTGGGGAAAAGTAGTGTTGCCTAGTAGGTGTAGTAGTGATAGTGCTTACTAGACTGCGATTGTTAAACAGGAGGACCAGGTGAAAAAAAAAATATGGAAAGGGGTTAAATAAACCTCAGTAATGTGGTGTACGACACACATGGACAAAAAGAGAGCGAATTTGGAGAAACGAATCACCATGAATCCACTTGTTTGGAATTTGGATACTTGGAGTGGATGAGAAAGGAATGTAAGTACTGTAAGAAGAACATACTGAGGTTGCCCAATACGAAAAAGCCCGGATGAATGTCTTAGGTACCCATCGCTAGAGAACCCTTCGTAGAAAGACCTGCAACCATTGAAAAATACCAGATTGGCATAAGTGGCAGCTTCTGATGACAGACGCCTAGCCCCTTATGGGTCATTAAGACATAGAGTAAAGTACCTAGATAAGTAATAAATGCTAAGCCTAAACAGAGCTATTTTCCAAAGAAAATAAATACATAATTGCTTTGCATAAAACTTCTGATGCTTAAAACTTAGCAAACTGACAAACGAGGGTAGACCACGAATATGCGTTCTATATTGTATTTAGCCTATTTTAAATGTAGGTGAGGAGGTTTTAAGGACTTCCGCGGACTACGCGTTTTTAAGAAACAATGGAAATGAAAGAAAAAAGTTATTTTCTAAAAAGAACACTCAAATATGGCTTTTTAGAGGTTAGACTGTTTGAAAAGTTGTACCCATAGATATTTTGGATTTCTGTGGTTGTACCAAGCTAAAATCCCACTTCAGTATTAAAAACTATACGGCTTTAATTTGAACGATTGAAAATTAGTCCTTACTTTATTTTTGAAATTCTAATAAGCTACTTTTAATCCCATTTTTTGTTATTCTTATTTTTATTCAGCGCTTAGGTTTTCTTAATTTACTAACTACTTATTTTAAGTTTGTTAATATCTTATGCACAAGATAAATATAAATTAGTTTTTCTTTCTGTTTCTAAAACGTATCGTAAAAATGGGACTTTTAGATGATACAAGTGAAGTATATTATATGAGTATAGTCAAAGAAGGCGACGGATGTGCCAGGAACCGAGGGTACGGCGCGACTTGCCGTGCTATAGTTTTCGAATTAATTCCTTAGTTTCCTATTATACGGGCGTTAATCAGAAATATAACAACTGTTCTATATAGGTATGTATACTTGAGTTAGTAATAGTATTAGAGCTGGTCTCTAATACTTTCAGTAACTCTGAATTTAATTATGAGATAGTAATAATTTCGATATTTCCCTTGAAATAATACCTACTTAGTCAGGCACTTCATCATGATCAAGTCTGACAAGGGTCTCCTCTCAAAATGAGAAGGGTTTAGGGCATAGTCCACCACGGTGGTCCAGTGCGGACTGGCAGACTTAACACACCTTCAACAATAGTATGGAGAGTTAAAGTGTTGATCTATTTTAAAACACACATAATTTTTAAAAGTTGAGATGCGTGCCCGGGATTGAAGCCCCTACCTTAAGAACCTCTAACCTAACGGCTAACTTCTTTACCACTGGGCTATATGTCACCGCTGTAATAGTTACTTATTTGACATCTAATTGTAAGATTTCATAAAACTTATTTACCTATTCTATAACGGTGATTCTCAGATTTGGCGCAAATCACATATCAGGTCAAATAAAAAAATAATGAATGAAGTTACAGATGAGAATTGCATTACAAAAGAACTCTTGTATATTCAGCTACGGGTGCCCCAAAATTCAAAATTGTAACTACAAAGGTTACTTCAGAAATAATATTTTTGATATTAAAAACTCACCTCCTTCTACGGGTAAAACAGGAGTCTCAGGGAAAATCGCTATGATTTTCAAAGAAGACGGTTTTAAACGAGCTCGAGTTTTTCACATATTATTATATACATCCTGAGAAGCAATTAAAATGCATTTTTACACGTACGAATCATTTAATTACGTCATAAAAAAATAACAAATGTTTGGCACAGAAAAAAAGTCATTACCTGCAACTGAGATGGCACCTCCAAAATATCCTTCTAGTATACATATTGCCATCCGTTCTCCCCTGCCCCGTACTAAGTCCTAATCAGCCTATCTAGGCATGTTGCGGAAAGTGGCCGTGCACTTGTAGAAAAAAAAATATTTACGCTTTTGGTGCCAAAACTGGTGTTTGGCACGACTTTTCACTCTTTGCCTTCAACATCATTTTAGGACAAATAATTAGTTTTTCTTAATAATTTTATTTTCTTTCATGTACTAATAACAACATAAGTATCTAGTTTGATGTTCATATATATTGCATTTTAAAATACGACGTTATAAAATTAAAACTGCCAAAACCTCATTTACGCTCTATCATTACCGTAATTTTCCTTCCGTTTTTAAATTGAAGGTAATGATGTTGAATTGAAGGAGGTGATCAATTTTTCAGGAAATAATGTTGTTCCAAAATTGTGTAACTAATCAGTTGAATTAGTAGCCCATATTGTTACAAGCAATTTAGAAATAACTATTCAAAATCCTTGCAACTCGAGGTATTTCAATATTAAAAATAACCATCATATATCGATTTTAGAAACTACCATAGTGAAAAGAAATAGTCAAAAAACGCGCGAAAAAAAATTAGCGCAGACTAAAAACACAAAAAACAAACAAAAACGAAGAACTAAAGAAAGATCTAGAAAAATATGCGAAACGTAAAGAAGAATGATGGAGTCCTTTCATTCCTTCTTGGATATTAGGGCTGCAGCAGTTGTTTTCTAGGTCTCCCTACGTTTGGTTGCTGTTTTGACATGGTTCCACGAGAATTCCACTCTTTTAAGGTCTGCTTCAATGGGCCTTCTCTAGGAGTTTGTTGTTCGACCAGGTCTCATTTGACTGCCAGGCTGCCAGGTAGGCAGGTTTCAATAAATGCCGCTTGAGCAACGTTTTCTTCCTCTCTTCGCAAAATATCCAATCACAATCGCCTCAAAGCTATTTCCTTATTTACTGGGAGTGGCTGGCATTTGTACCACAAGTCCTCATTTCTGATCGTGTTAGACCAGAAAATGCGGGGAATAACACTGAAACTCTTATTGTGGAAAACCTGAATTCTGTGGATTAGCGATATAGTTGTTTCCACGTTTCACACCTGTATAAGAAGACTGAATTTACAAGCGATTCAAACAGAGAGAGCTTTAGCTTTTATAATCCAGTTATTGACATCAGCCTTGGCACCGCCGCTAGGAGAAATGATGCTACCGAGGTTATAGAACTCCTCCACCTGTTTAATTGGTTTGTCTTCTAAATAAAATGGTTCTGAAGCAGTAGAACTTATCCTCATCTTCACTGTTTTCTTTGTGGTTATCGGCAGACTAGTTAAGGAACTTTGTCTTGTAGGTATTTTGATTTGGACTTAATGTATTTGAGTCAATCTGATATGAGAACAATGTGATCCGCATAGTCAAGGTCTTCAAGTTGCCTACTGCTCCATGATATCCCTTTCGGACTATTGGTGACACGACGCATAACTTCGTCGATAAGCAAGATAAATAACAGTGGTGAGGAAGACATCCTTACTTAACTCTACGGATTCTTCTTCTTCTTCTTCTTCTCTCTGGGCTGGTTTCCGCACTTAAACGTTTCCGTCTGTTGTGCGTGCGTTGCCCCTCCCCGCCGAAGTAACTCTACGGATTATTTTGAGACTAAAGAAGAATAGAAAATCAAAACTCTTTGTTGACTGCAAGACAACAAAGAGTACAGAGAAAAAAAATACTTGAAAATTAAAAAAACATATAGAAAAAATAAAAAGAAGTAAGCCGATTGAGAAAATACTGTTTAAGATAACAAGGGATTTAGAAGAAAATCATCCACAGAAAAATAATGTGCTCCTTGTGAACATACTACTCCTATAGTTATAAAAGATGTTATTTATTCGTCAAAACCTCTACAATTGACGTCAAGGGCTAGCTTTGTGTAATATACATTGTCGATGGTGTATGTCAATAATTATTAGGCTTTTGTTTCGACGGTTTGACGTGTTTTCGAATAAATTGGCGTATCGAAATGACCATGGTTTTTAACTTCTTGTAGTATATTTCAGTGGCGACGAGGATGGGATTATATAAAAAACCTTTACAAGAAACTCTATCAGTTAAACAAATAAAACGGAAGAAGTTTCCAGGAAAGACAGGAATTCACCAAAAGTAAAAATACTTTCTGATGTACGTTTCCATTGGACTAATACTCCTTTCTTTATTAATGGCAGATTACCTCTTAAAGATAGTACGCGTACGACTGATACTGGTCATGTCTGAGAACATGCCCCAGATAACCGACCTTTCTGCATTTGATCGCCAAAATTAGGTCTCTATCTTTACCGATGCATCTTTGTCATTTTTATTTTTTGAACCCAACTTACTCGCAGTAATTTTCAGTAGCAGTTGCTTATTGCGCAGTACTTTTTTCATTTTCATGAATAATTCACGGGCAATTTCAATTCAGGTCTTTATTTCAGAATCTGGATCCCATTCTTCATTTACCCATGTACCAAGATATTTGTGCATTGAAACTCTTTCGAGTGTTGTACATGTGAGAGTTCTTATTGAGGTTTGTTGCGGTTTTCTTGATACTGTACATAAACTTAGTCTGCTACATTTATAAACGCTATCTATTATTTTCTAATGATCTTGGGAACTAGAAGCCAAAAAAACAGTATCATCAGCGTATCTAATATTATTTATATTTATTTGTTTACCTTGACATCCCATTCCTTATTTTCCAATGCTTCTGAGATGATAGCGTCTCAGTATAAGTTGAACAGAAGCGGAGATAAGATGTGTCCTTGTCATACCCTATGGCCTACCGCTACTTCATCTGTTTCCTCAACTTCAACTATTACTGTCCCAGCCTGCCACCAGTAAGGGTTCTTAATGATCTTTATTTCCTTGCCAACGAGTTCAACATACTTCAAACGACGAATAAGTACCACTTGATGTACACGGTCAAAGGCTTTCTCATAATCAATGAAGGAAATTCATATATCAGTTTGCATGTCTCTATATTTTTGGACTAGTACGTTTATAGCAAATAATGCTTCTCAGGTTCCAACACCAAATCTAAATCCAAACTGACTCTCATTGAAGTAGTTGTCACATTTATTTCTAATCCCTTAAGAGCTGATAAGTAGAAACATCTTTGGAACATGACTCATGAGGCTGATAGTGCGGTATTCATTGCATGTCTTAACATTCCCAAGATGTTGCAATGATTCCTTGACATGTGTCTGCGAACATATCATTTTCTATAAATCGTTTTACAAATTCTTTTTGACTTCAGGGTCCAAAATTGGTTTAACTTTATCATCAACTAAAATGTTTATATACGACACCCTTCGCAGGTCTACCATTTCTATGCAAATTAAATAATCATGTTTTCGCTCATACTGTTCTATCACCAAACATTTGTTTTCGTGATAATATGCTCTCGCAGCATGATTATTTTATACATTTCAAGTAAAATTTATAGGTGATGATATGTCTGGAATAATATTTTTATTAAAGTTTGCAATATTTCCGTTATTAATTCTGTTTACTTGATTAATAAGATGAAGAAACACGTTATTTTTTGAAAATGAAATATTGCTTCATTACCATCAGATAAACATCAACGCCTTCTCCACCAAAATCATTACCAGCACACTAGAAATCATTACCTTCAATAGTTCTGAAACTATTGAACCGATTTTAATAATTTTAGGTATTCTTTCATCATTAGAAAGCTAATATAATCAGAAGTAACAGCTAATAGGTTATGGGCGGCTCAGCTAGTCAAAGATAAAATTACAAATACGTATTTAATGTTCCTTTATCTAACAATTACCTACTGGTATCCTAACAATACAACAGTAGGTAACAATAATTCTGTAGCTAGCTAAATAAATATCTAAGTGATTTCTGAGTTATAATAATAACTAGCTGTGCCCGTGACTTCGTTCGCGTGGAATCAGCGCGCTTTATATAGCCACGGACGCTCAGGCGCGAGGCGTGTAGTACGTACTCTGTACGTTAAAAATGTTCGCCGTGATTCTATAAATTGACATAACTTTTTTATTTATGAACCGATTGACATGAAATAAACACTAAATGTTAAGTGAAGCTTACTAAAATATATTTAGTGAAAACCGTATCTAAATCGAATAAGCCATTTCTGATATTAGCGTGCACAAACACACAGACAAACAGACAAACAGCCAAAAAAACAATTAATTACAATTTCGGGTTCGGCATCGATATAATAACAACCCCTGCTACTTTTTTTTTATATATTTCCATTGTACAGACACCACTTTTCTACAATTTTATTATATGTATAGATCATACATGACCAGCCTACATGGTATCACTGTGGTATCATTATCCAATGAAGTGAATGTCATGTGTGAATGATGATGAAGTGTTATTTCCAGATGGGTATCTTCGTTAAGTACTTACCTAGATCATAGTCAAGGTGTCTTCTTAACATTTTACAAAACAAATGGTCAAAAAGTCAAGTCAAAGTCAAATCGTTTATTCAAAATTTTACAAATTACACAATTCACAATCAAAATGTGCAGGTACACTGATACCAAATTTGAATAAATGATTTGATAATGCAAGTGCCAACGGTCTTCGAATTGAAGAGAAGGGACCTGCTAAGAAGACTGTCTGAAAAATACTTCCAGGCTGTACTGAGTGAAGGTTCTTTGGACATATACCTAGATCCATTATTTTATGGGTTAAGTGTTAGTAGATAGTACTGTTAGTGCTAGGAACGAAACGATTGCGGCCTTGCTACGTCGAACGTGTGATAACCTAATGATTGTCGAGATTGCCTTCTTGATAATAGGGCGCGGAAGGCTACGGGTTACCTTTCGAGTTCCGAAAGTTTGTTCTAGTGATGACAGTGAAAAATACCAACGCTTAGTGATAACAAGTGTAAATTAAAAATTTATAACACCCCCGACAAGTGAAGGTTAAGTTACTAGAAAAGAGCTGATAACTTTCAAACAGCAGAACCGATTTTCTTGGATTATAACTAAGAACACTCTCGATCAAGCCACCTTTCAAACAAAAAAAACTAAATTAAAATCGGTTCATTAGTTATGGAGCTACGATGCCACAGACAGAAACACAGATACACACGTCAAACTTATAACACCCTTCTTTTTGGGTCGGGGGTTAAAAATATTATAGTCACTCTATTCTTATGACAATCATATACATTTTGATTGTAAGTATAGTAAGCGACAGGTCGAGATGGCAATCGGGGTATGAGGCTGGCGGACGCCCCGCATACCCGTATGTCACCCGCGCTATCCCGCATCGGTTTAGCACGCGGGCCACCCCTTTGCCTCTCCTGCTTGTCGCGTTCTATTATAGACAGTTAAATAAATCCTATTTTACGACAATCTCAAAAAAATCCATATATGGTAATGGATTTTTTTGAAATTTTTCCTACCGACAAAAATATTATCATGTCAGACGATTTAAGAAAATAAGCCTCCTGGGAAACTACTAGGTACCCATATTAAAGAACTGGAGAGTGAGAGGCTAAGTACTTTTATCCCGGAAAATCACGTTTCCACGGGATTTTAAAAACCTAAATGCAAAGTTGTGGGCATCAGATAGTGGTTATAGTGCCCTACAAGTACAATAGTAGCAGGTAGGTAAAATAACCATCTACGTACTAGGTACCCCTCCTGTATTTTGTAACTCTATGGAGGTATTCCAAACGATAGGGATCTAAATTTTTTACGCTTTTTCCAGTGTCACAGGGGTTAAACGTTGCCGACATAACCTTGACATCAACATTACATAAATAAAGTAAACATACACTTTACATATACTTTACATAGGTAAAGTAAACAGGTTTACATAAGTAAAGTAAACCACGGTAGGTAGGTAAGTACCTACTACCTACCTATAAATAGAATTCACGACAATCGATTTAATTATCGTTATTTTTAACCCCCGACCCAAAAAGAGGGGTGTTATAAGTTTGACGTGTGTTTCTGTGTATCTGTCTGTGGCATCGTAGCTCCTAAACTAATGAACCGATTTTAATTTAATTTTTTTGTTTGAAAGGTGGCTTGATCGAGAGCGTTCTTAGCTATAATCCAAGAAAATCGGTTTAGCCGTTTGAGAGTTAACAGCTCTTTTCTAGTTACTGTATGTAACCTTCACTTGTCGGGGTGTTATAAATTTTTAATTTACACTTGTTCCGAATAAAATTACTTAGTAATTTTCTCCAATTGCACTAGAACGGCCACGCCGCGCTGTCATCGTCGTAAACATCATGCTGTGTTTGCCGTGGGCGTGTCTGGAGGCGCACTACGTACCTACGTTGTCGTCCATGCACTCGCGAAGCGCACACATCGAACCCCTCTGACTAGGAGACCTAGGTCCTGCCCGCGAAATTCAAATTTAATTTGGTTTTTCGCAATTTGTAAACTAATACGACAACGTAGGCTTATGGTAATTGCGTCAATGGCAGTATCCTCCTCACGGGTTTATATAAAAATCTTTACTAGAAAGGGTTGGATTTGCTAATTAAGGGTTGGTTGGACTAATTTATGAGAATTAGTCGATACTATAGCTAATTTCTTAAAAATAGTAGTTTTGAATTTCGCGGGCAGACCCGTCGCATCCACCATCATCGCTTGTTGATATTAATTTAGTCTCTCTATAATCTTAGTTTTCTGACTTTGCCCAGGTGTAGGCTTATACTGGAGCTTTAAAATACCTAGGTATTACAAATGAATTAAAAATAGATATAATAAATAAAGATCAAGAGTAACGTTACATCGTGTCTTGTTACAGTTATGTCTGTCACGGTCAACCAGTTTCCAAGTTAACTGCCAATTGCCACGTGACGAGCACGCGAAGATCGGATTTCGAGCTAATTCTAACGACAGAGTACAAAAAAAATCTGCTGTTCTTTTAGACAATTCGAGTTGATCAATCGTTTAGTTTAGAATAATCATCATGGTTCAAACCTTACACATTCCGCTTTTCTGATAATAATTTAAAGTATCAATTAACTAAGTACTTTCAGGTTCGTATGTATATAGATATTTAAAAGCCCCTAAGCCCCTAAATAAATCAAGAAAAATAAGTAACAACGCACGTCGAGAAATGTTTAGTTTCGATGTATTTACGAATAAGCGCCGATGAAGCGATGTTGAAAGTATTTACTAACTACTTGAGGTAGGTAGCGCGTTTTTTCACACAATGGTTTTTGTTTTGGTTTACAAGATTTCTTTATTTCATTTATATTAGTAGGTAGGTAAAAAAAAATTCATGTAGACTTGACAAGTTCATAGACTCTACCACTACTGGTTCTACCGAAAGGAAAAGAGACCACTACTATTTGTTGACCATCAATAGGTATATGAGTAGGTATTTTAACAAAACCTGTTGTGTTATGTAAGTTCCAGCCATGTAAGTAGTTAGTACCTATGTAATTCCACACACTAGGCTGGACAATAATCGAAGCGAATCGAGATCGTGGGAACAATGAGCGATTCAGTTTCACTATCTGTTGATAGAATTTGTTCGGTGCCTCTCTGGTCGCGACTAGAGTGCAGACACCCGTACATAACCAGCTTTCACCTTTCAAAAATATGTAAGTACCTAGGTATTTACGTTAAATTCTGTCATCATCATCACCATTATCAACCGATAGGCATCCACTGCTGGACATAGATCATCAAAGCTCAGTGCCTACTAAAATCTTATAAATATAAATACAAGAACATGTAGGATAAACTTATCAAGAAGAAAGCCACCTTTCAACATGTCTCGCGACTCACAACTTGGAGGTAGGACGTAGGTACCTATGTTTAAAAAAATTGCGAGCAAACAAGCTGGCGGGTCATCTGATGTTAAGTGATTACCGCCGCCCATGAACATTTGCAGTAATTGCCGATGCGTGGCCGGCCTTTCAGGAATTTGTCGGTCCGCGCCCCTTGAATAACCCCAAGTTGTAATCTAGTGGGAACTGGGAACACCGCCGATGGAAGAAGATTCCTCATTTCACAGTTTGCATGTGCGTAGAAAAAAGAACATGTAACCGAATAAAATCATTATACCTAGGTCTATAATTCGGTTATTCGGCTGACTAAGCATTTGTTATGTTTGTCAGATCGGATAGTCATGATGACAGGGTTTTGTGAGGCTTCATACCCTTGTACCGGATATTTAGGCTAAATAGCTCAATTTCCGGTCTTTTTTGGGTGTTTCCCCGAAAAGTTAAACTCATATAATAGTCGTACTTATATAGACGTATAGGTACATAAGATATAGAATAATTGTACTTATATTTATTCAAATGCTGGTTACAGTAATAATGAATAAGTTAACTGTGAATCAATTTGCTATTGTGGCTTTTTTTTTGTTAAATTGCGCTTCAATGATTCCACGAACATAGTGATTATAATATTCTCTTTAGATTATACAATAAGATTATAATACCTTATTATATGATCAATCTGAGATTATAATCAGATGCGTTGTACCTATCTGGAATGAAGTCATGTTGAAAAACAAAAATCCAGAAACTGAAATCAAGGTCTCTATTTTTTGTGAAGAATCCGCGCGTTCTTTCTATACTATTGAGTCCTTTTATTCCACCTTGGGATTTAGGAACAATGCTAATAAATCTTCCTAATATTTATAGAAAGACAAATCGAGATACCTAATTGCTCAGGATTGGAACCCACAATCTCTTCATATGGCGCTCCAACCACTAGAGCGAACTACGACGTTAGCAAATCAGAAAGATTAATTATTTCAAAGCATGTTTCATAAGAATTTGTCTTGTTCATGTCGCATGATAAATTCCCGCACGCTATCCACCGAGAGCGAGTTTTCCGAATATTTTCCACGACTAACGAGGCTCGGCCAATAGAAATTTCCATTTAGGTAAACAAATAGGTACGTCGGCAAATTATATCTAATCCTATGATAACGTGTATGCCTGACTCTCTATCCATCTGCTACCTTTTAAAGGCTAAGCTGCTGAACCGATTTTGCTGAAATTCGGCTCAGAAAAGATTTCAGCTTGGAGAGTGATAAAGCTTAAGTGAAAGATGCGCTAATATTTATGCAGTCTATGTTGCTAACTACGCGTATCTCACACACAAGCGTACGAATATGTCTTCACTTTTTTAAACGCTTTGCCTTAAACAATATCTTTGACCTTTCCCTAACGCTAACAGGGAGCCACAAAAATTATGAATTTGGCGGTTTGTTTACGTGAAATGGAAATTTCTCAGTCACCAAGGTTTAGTGTAATAGTAACTCTACCTAAGGCAGAATTTTACTTACCCAGGAATAAATGATCCATTAGCAGCCGATAAATAATTCTGCCTTTCCCTACCGCTAACATCCACCCACATTTTCTTTTAAAACTCTTGTTAATATTTTAATAATTTTCTTTGATTTTATGTTATCGTAAACATAAGTTTATGTTATCATTTACACGGCATGGCAGCGGTCGCGTTTGCCCGCGAATGGAGTGTGTTTGTTACTAACTTATACGTAGTTACGTTCTACAGTGGACAAATCTACAGGCGCCTGAAGGCTTCGAAGGCTACGTTACGTTGGGAAGTTTGCGCACGCAAGCTATGGAATATAATATATTTCTATATATTTCTGGTTGTTTACAGGAAATATAGGGTGGCGTCGTGGTGGCTTAGCTTTGTTGCGCCAGTCGACATATTGTTCCTTAATATTTAATAGGTACCTACTTAAGTAAAGTGGTCCCTCATTATTCAAGTCGTGTAAATGGATGGGTGTAATTATAGGCACCTACTTACTACTTTGCCTTTTACTATCATCAACTTTTTTTGCGTGTTAAAGTTGATTTGAAATTTCTTGAAAATCTTGAAACTAAAAAAAATTATGGCCTAGGCCTACCTACAACTCAATACTTCGATCTTAATTCTTAGCAGTTTTGCTAAGGCTAAGCAATTTTTTGTTACTCTCATTTATTTATTTTTCCCATTTTATCCTATTTTTAAACAACACATAATAAAATAACAAAAACAACAGAAAAAATAACAGAAACACAGAAAAAATAACAGAAACAACAGAAAAAATAACAGAAACACAGAAAAAATAACAGAAACAACAGAAAAATAACAGAAACACAGAAAAAATAACAGAAACATAGAAAAAATAACAGAAACACAGAAAAAATAACAGAAACAACAAAAAATAAAATAACATCAACAACAAAATCAATAAATAACAGAAACAAAAGAGAAATAAAATAACATAAACGACAAAAAAACAAAAGTAACGGAAAAAAAACATTGAATAAAAATATGATAAAATGGATCCCACTGGCAGCAGGGTGGGTTGGACCCAAGCCGCCAGTGGTTAGGGCTCCAGAGTGAGGAACCTCCTCACAATGCGTGCTGTCTCAAGAACCACTGCCTTCTGTATCTTACCCTTGATCCAACAGTTAAGCGACAGTTTCTTAAGATGTTGGTCGAAACTGTTCGCAAGAAGACCGTGGACTGATACAACTATCGGTACAATAACCGCTGAGTCAACACTCCACATGGCGGTAATCTCGTGGGCCAGGTCCAAGTATTTCGATACTTTTTCCTTTTCTGCTTTCACTAAATTATCATCATGTGGAATAGTGACATCAACAATCATTGCTCGACGCGCTGATCGGTCAACTAGCACTATATCAGGTCTATTGGCTACAATATACCTGTCAGTGATAACCGACCGATCCCAGTAAAGCAGGGCACTGCTATTTTCAAGAACTGACATTGGGTCGTACCCATAGTACGGCACCTCAGTATCTACAAGGCCATATTGAAGAGCAAGTTGTTGATGGATTATCTTGGCTACTTGATTATGTCTGTGCAAGTATTCGCCGTTAGCAAGATAAGAACAACCGGAAACAATATGTCTGAGGGATTCCCCAGGAAGATGGCACGCACGACAAATGTCAAGCGTTCCATCTTTCATTATATGTTTCCGGTAATTATTAGTCTTAATAACTTCGTCCATAATTGCACAGATAAAACCTTCGGTTTCCCCAAAGAGGTCCCCAAACTGTAGCCAGGATACAGAGGCTATGGAATCTACATCCGGCCTAGTTAAGGCCTTGTAGAATCTTCCATGCAACTCCTTACTCCTCCATACAGCTATGCGATCCGAAGTGCTAAGCACTATGGGCTTACGCCAGTTATTTTTGCCTAAGGAAAGCGGAGTAAGACCTTTATCAACTGCAACTACATCCCTATGTATTCCCACATTTACTTTGAGAAAATAATCTCTGAGATTGCATACCTCACGATTATGAAGGTTCTTGGCATTTAAAAAACCACGCCCTCCACACTTGCGTGGGATATACAATCTCATAACAGATGAACGTGGATGATGCATACGATATGTAGTCAACAATTTTCGGATTCTTCGATCCAAGGCATCCAGTTCAGTTTGAGTCCATTTCAGAATGCCAAAAGTGTATATAAGTAAAGGCATAACCCAGCCATTAAAGGCACGTACTTTGTTGCCACCAGATAAAAGACTATTGAGAACTTTTTTTAGGCGGCCAAAGAAACGCTCCTCTACTACCTGTTTCATAGTCCTCACTTCAATACCAAGCGCTTCTGACATTCCAAGATATTTATATGTTTCACCTTCACAGAGAGATCTAAGAATCAAAGTTTCTGAAAGAACTAAATTCTCAGAGTTCACAACCCTACCTCGCTCTATATTGATAATCGCACACTTGTCAACACCAAATTCCATCCCTATGTTATTGCTAAAGTTCTGAGTAATCTTTAGCAATTTCACAAGGTCTGTTCGTTTAGATGCATACAGTTTGAGATCATCCATATAAAGTAAGTGAGATATGACCTCACCCCCCTTGCGAAGACGATAGCCTAACCCTGAGTCCTTCAGTAGTGTACTGAGAGGATTCAGTGCCAAGCAAAACCATAAAGGGCTCAAACTGTCCCCCTGGAAAATTCCCCGCTTAATCCTTATCGGTTCAGCTAATTCAAAAAACTCATCACCACCTGGTTGACGAAGGACTGTCATCCACTGACTCATACATGAGTCAAGGAAAGAACATAGAGTTGCATCGACCTTATACAACCTCATGATCTCCATGAGCCACGTGTGAGGCACTGAATCATAGGCCTTCTTGTAGTCAATCCAAGCAGCCACTAGATTTTTTCTATTTCGCCGAACCTGTTGGCAAATAGCAGTGTCAATGAGGAGTAGTTCCTTTGTACCGCGTGCCCTAGCCTTACATCCATTCTGAACCTGGGCCAAAATATTATTTGCATTAATATGCATATTTATTTTTGTGGTTAGAATAGATGTAAGTAGCTTATAGATGGTCGGTAAGCAGGTTATAGGGCGATAGTTTTTTGGATCTACGGTACTTCCGGACTTATGTATCAAGAACGTGACACCAGTTGTCATGAGTGTCGGTAACGATCCAGAGTCAATGGAGTTCTGGAATTGTGTTGCTAAGACAGGATGTGCACTACGGAACCATTTTAGCCAGAAGTTGTGGAGCCCATCCGGCCCCGGGCATTTCCAGTTCGATGCCGAACGAATTGCACATCTTACATCCTCAGCACTAATGGTTACAGGATTCATCTCTACCACCGTAGCGCACTGGTCCCTCACAACATTCATCCACTCACCTTCGGTATGATCTATGGGAGCCGACCAAATGCTACGCCAGAAATCTGACATAGAATCAGGTGTAGGAAGCTCTCCAACGACCATACAACCTCTAGGTCGTTCCCAATTCCTGTACATCTTCCGTTGGTCACTTTGGAACATACGATTCTGAGAAGCTCGATCAATGCGTTTTTTAAAGCGCCTAATGCGTTGTGCCCATGCATAGACTTTCTGTTTCAAGAAGTCAATACGATCCGTAACCAAAGACAAATACTGAGAGGGACTAATATTAGTCCCAGCAAATGCTTGGTGTACAAATCGCATTATCCTCGGGCGACTATTGCCCGCCTTAAAACAGATCAGCTTTGCAATGAGAGTTCTAGTCAAAGAGATGCGCCTTTCGATCCCAGCCTGCCAAGCTGGAGCTGTATTTGGTCTTTTTACAGCTCTATGCAGCTCTGGAAATTTGATAGAAGCTATCCGACATACTGCAACAGCTCCACAGTATAGGATCGAATGCGTATCATTTAGGTCATATGAACTTTCTAAATATGTACCTAATATTTTGTCTAGAACTGCCATCAACGCCATATTTCGTCTATGGACAGGCAAACGAGGTAGTTTCGGTCTAAGGTTGTTAGGCACAGATCTAAACTCTAAAATCGCATCCTCCAAAGTCCTCCTCATTTGCTCATCATTCTGGTTACTTACCTCCAAATCTAAACCACCTTGTAACTCCTCTTGGGTGTTTAAAATCTCTATAACACTCGGAATTTGTGGAGATTCATGAGTCGAGTTACCGGTAGTAATAACTTGTGGTAAATTTAAGCGCAACCGATCAAGTGTAGATTCATCCAGCACACGACGGCGCTGAATAACTCGCACCTGATCCGATAGCCGCTGAGCGGACACGGTCACTGTCGGTTCAAGGGCCTGAAACAAAGACACCATTCTTGAGCGATACCCAGTGAGATTAGTTCCCCCATCTGTCGCCCTATAGTACGCTCGCATGACGTTCTCATTCATTCGTTGAGTCCATCTCATGCGACGCACTACACCACTGGCGGCGGAAGCAGTCGTAGGAGCACGCAGCTCCTGTTGCTCCAAGCCATCCGGTGGCGGGTGTGTTGCTCGTCGTCGTGGTGCTCGTCTCGGTGGCCTGGTGTCATCGGCGGACCCCGTAGATGACGGCGGGGTCCTATAATCCTCGTCCGACGACGAGTCAACACCAGATGTTATTTGTGCTGTATGTGCGCTGGCATGTCGATGTCGTCGAGTTTCCATTTAACAAATTACTATGGAGTCCATGTTATTATTTTATTATTGTTCTTCATGTTTATTGTTTATATATACAATTTTTAGTTCTTTTTGGCTTCATATTTGGATTTTTAATAATATTTTGTAAAATAATTTATTTGTTGTTGGAAAAAAATCTAGCAATTATTATTACGGGACCTTTATTACCACCCGTTCATGCACTTGTGACCTGTCCTTGTTCAAACTGTAAAAAAATATAAGTGCCTACTACCTACCTACCTACTGTATTTCTTATTTCCACCTTTCACCAGTCTTCGCTTCAATTTTCCCCTTAAATAACTTTTAGCGGAGACATGAAAATTCAGTTGTTGTATTTTGATTTTGTTATTTACGCCGCGATTCGGTTGGCAATGTTGGTAACTCAAAGCCAATGTTAGCTACTTGGCCAAGAGTTGGCTGTGGCTATAATCTTCTGACAGTTGCAAGTGTGTTTTAGTCCTAAAATCCACATACGATTCCATGTTCCAGATGTTCCATGATTCAATTCGTCAATGGTTGCTGCTTTTAATCTGTGGTCGCTGTCAATGACAGTTGAATGAACTTTAATTTTATTTCATATTTATCTGTGTAAAAGGATTGTTGTGAGTCAGGCTGCTGATCGGCATTTTGCGTTTTCTTGGGAATTCCGTCGATTTAGGAACCATCAGAGAGTGTCACGAAGTATGAAAAAATGGCTATAAATCTAGAAAAGCATAAGGAAGCACTCGTCGCCGCGTGGAAGGATGTCTTGGACGAGAAAACTGACACCAATTGGTACGTATGGCCCTACGGCCTACTTGTTCCTAAAATTAAATAAACATCCCTTAATTAAAGCCGCAGATGTTATTGTATTACGTGGCAGTACGATAACTTCTTTCACATGCATCGTGACTAACATATTTACTTAGTTAACATAATTATAATGGCCAGTCGCTACGCCTATGTCACGCATTTTCTCGAACGCAGTAAAAGTCAAGTACTCGCTTTTTACGATACAATATTCATGTGATTGTACTGATAAAATAATGCTTCCGTAATACTGAGTCTCTATCAAAGATTAAGAGTTAGATTAGTAATCATAACTTATGATAAGTTGCTTCCTTCTTCCTACTACCGTCCTCTTAGCTGTTTTACAGTAAATATTTTTGTTTTCAGTTGTATTTCATACAGCTAGTTCTGATATGCAACTATTGATAGCTGTATATCAGATAAAATCAATTCTACTTTTCTCCCCCCTAAATATCTGTGGCAAGTAAATTGCAAACTTTTGCATGATTAGTAAAAAAATTTTTTTTTTATTCTTTTAAATTTTTTTCAATCATGACAATTGAGATTGTAGCAATTTATTTTTTCAAATTTTTTGAATCGTGACGATTGAGATTGTAGCAATCTGATAGTACAACTTTCATGCTATCTACAGTTCACATACACCTTTTACATTGAAGAGCTAGTGATTATTTACCTAATTACATATTTATTAATTATTAGCTGATGCCCGCGACTTCATTCGCGTGGATGTAGGTTTTTTAAAATTCCCGTGGGAACTCTTTGATTTTCCGGGATAAAAAGTAGCCTATGTGCTAATCCAGGGTATAATCTATCTCCATTCTAAATTTCAGCCCAATCCGTCCAGTAGTTTTTGCGTGAAGGAGTAACAAACATACACACACACATACACACACACACACACACACACACACATATACAAACTTTCTCCTTTATAATATTAGTGTGATCATCATCATCATCATGATTAATCCATCGCTGGCCCACTACTGAGCACAGGTCTCCTCTCAGATTGATAAGGGCTTAGATGGCCTAAGCCCTTATCAATCTGAGAGGAGACCTGTCTACCACACTTGCCCATTGCAGATTGCCAGGCTTCACACCCCTTGAAGAACATTATGCAGTATGCAAGTTTTCCCAAAATGTTTTCCTTCACTATTAAAGAAAGTTATACATATTTAATTGCTGAAAAACACACAAAACTCTGAAAAATTAAAATCGTGTGCCTGGGATTGAATCCCCATCCTCCAAAATAGGAGGCATACATCTTAATCACTAGGCTATCACCACTATTGTTCATTATTATAGCTGTGTGATAATAAGATAATATAATGAGACACAGATATTTGCAATAAGTTATTATTGTCTTGACAGAAATGGCTTTATTATCATATTATGGGGTTGATGCACTGATTATTACTCTTTCAACTCAGTATAAATTGAAGTTATAAATTATTTATAATATAAAGTATTTGACTCAGGGGCTCAATAGCTAAAATAGAAGTTCAGAGAAGAAAAATATTCATTTTAATTCATTTGCAATTATAATAGATTTTTAAATGTAACATAATCTGAAATACCTACTAAGTTCTAGTTTACTCAATACTTGGACATAGCAAAAACTTCATACTGAGATTCTTAGAGTTTTTTAGTTTTTTTTGATTCAGATACAAGTTAGCCCTCGAATGTAACCTAAGGAATCTAAGGTAAAATATATTATATAGGTCTAATGGTGAGTGATGATGCCGTCTAAGATGGAAGCGGGCTAACCTGGAAGGAGTTTGGCAGTTTCTATTCCCTTTGGTTTCTACACATCACTTAGCGGCACTGCTTTGCCCATAGGGTGGTAACTAGCCACATCTGTAGATAATCAAAATAAACCGGATTTTTTTTATACTAATATTTTTGTTCCAGGGCCTTATTTGGCTATGACGGACTAACAAACGATCTCAAATACATAAGCAAAGGTGATGGAGGTCTCACAGAGTTGATAGACGACTTCAACAGTGGCAAGATACAGTACGCCTTCCTGAAAGTTGATGTACCAACTGGTAGCATATCCAAATATGTGCTTATCAACTGGCAGGTATGTTCAGATAAGAGATATGGCATTGTTCATGTTGTTTAAATATTTGGAGATTTAGTCATGATGCTTGCAATTTCGTTCGCGTGGATATAGCTTTTTTTTAGGGTTCTGTACCTCAAAAAGAAAAACGGAATCCTTATAGTTATACTTTGTTGTCTGTGTCTGTCTGTCTGTTTGTCAGTCAGTCCGTTCATCCGTCCGTCCGTCAGTCCGAAAATTTAATTCACGAAAATTACATATAAATAAATTCACTAAAATTACATAACAGACAGTGCAGACCGTTATAAATAGTTAATAAAGGTGTTAGGGATATGTTGTACAATGCTACGGAACCCTACGTGTGTGAGTCCTAATCGCACTGGATCTTTGATATTAATAAAGATAAAACACTACAGGGCGAAGGTGCTCCAACAGTCCGTAAAGGCACGTGCGCGAATCACATCAAGCACGTCGCGCAAATGTTCACGGGCTTCCACCTCACTATGCACGCGCGGACTGAAGACGACCTTGATGAAAAGCTCATCCTGGACAAGTTGTCCAAGGCTGGCTCCGCATTCAACTTCAAGACCAGCAGAACTGAGGACTTGCCTCAAAGTGGGCCTGTCGGGACTGCGTATAGGAAGGTGAACCCAGGTAATTTTGACCTCTCTCATAAGATAATTTCGATGAAAAGGTTATTCTGGACAGTTGTTGAAGATTGGCTCCACGTGGGCCTGTCAGGACTACATATAAGAAGGCGAACTTAGGTAACTTTGACCTCTACCTTATGAAGCAACCTCGTCAAGGTCTTACTGGGCAAGTTATCTGGCTCTGAAAACTTGCCATAAAGTAGGCCTGTGAGGACCATATTAATTAGGAAAGTGACCGAGGTAATTTTAACTTCTATCTCACAAAGCAACCTCATCGATAGTGTCGAAAGTGTGGATGTTCACGTGAACATCCACACTTTCATAATCCTTAATTATTTACCATAGTAGGCCTACATAGGCCTACTATGAAATGCAGACTGCAACTAAACTAAATTAGTTATGGCAGGGTATTGTTTACCATTCGCGGAATAACAATGCGCTGGCCGCACAAATGTGGTATTGTGTGCTAATGGCAGCGATATTAATGTTCCACTAGATGCGGCGATGAATAGTAACAATGTGGTCTAACAAACATAGGTGTTCACACTCTTGTCAATCGTAATCTGCTTTAGACGCAGTCCATTTCTACGAAAAGTTAGAACAGATTATAAGCTACCTATATCTACTCAAATATGATAACTTTAGAGTTATCATCATATCAACCCATTGCCGGCTCACTACTGATTACCGGTTTCTTCTCAGAATAAGAAGGGTTTCACCACAAGCCACCACACATGTCATGATTGGCAGACTTCACAACTTTGGAGGACTCTCAGGCATGCAGGTTTTCCCACAATGATTTCCTTCACCGTTTAAGCAAGTGGTATTTAATTGCTTAAAACGCACATAACTCTGAAAAGTTACAGGTGCGTGCCCTCGATCGAATCCCCAACCTTCTGACTAGGAGGCGAGCATCTTAACCACTAGGCTATCACGGTTATAGGCACGGCTCAGTATCAGGTAGAGGTATCAAGCTTAATTTTGCAAACAAACGCGTCCAAAGCGAATTACGATTGACAGGAGTGCAGACACCGGAGTGTGTTGGAACATGTTGTTATGAAGCGCCGCATCTAGTGGAACATTTATATCGCTGGCTAGTGAAGAATGTAAACATTTCTTTACAAAGCAACGAACTGTAGTGTACTAGAGTTGGTGTTTGTGTTTGATATGACCAACTATTTGTCGCCTCAGCGCCACGAGGTCGTAGTGTCGAGGAAGGTCGCGGAGGACATTAAAAAGAGGAAGAATAGCCTTCGTAGAGGTAGGATAAGATTTAAGAAGATTATGCTATGGCCAGGCAATTGTTAAGTATATCCTTGTTGAAGTAAAAATGTGAGAAGGATAGTTTTATTTACTGTACTGTATTGAGAAAGAGATGGCGATAAAGCAAGGGAAGAAAAAATCTAATTGTATTGTTTTAAAAATAAACTACGATTATAAACGAAAGAAATCATGACGTTTTCATCGAAAATTGTATTTAATAAAATACAGAAAAATCAATTAACGTTCTGCATTAAAACTACAAAATCTAGATATGTATTTGGAGCAGTTATTGGTTTTTTCTCTATTGATGAAATTTTATCCAATCGTTTTTCTATTTCACGATGAATTTAGATATAATTTTGAAATTCTATATAATCTTTTCAGTTCAGGAGATTAACTCCAAAGAAAGAGACCAGTTTTGGTTAAAGGAAGAACAAGAAGAGAAGAAAAGGGTTGAAGCTGAAAGAAAACGAAGGGAGGAGGTATGTTGTTCCAGATAGATGTAGAAAGTTATTTATCAGAGAGTTAGCTTAAGTAAGCAATCAAGCGGTGATAGCTTAGTGGTTAATACGTCCGCTTCTTATTCGGGAGTTCGGGGCTTCGATCCCAGGTATGCACCTCTAACATTTCAAAGTTATGTGTGTTTAAGCAATTATATCACTCGCTTTAACGATGAAGGAAAAGATCGTGAGGAAACCTGCATGTGTTCATCATGATGAGGCATAAATAAAATACAAATAATAAATAAAGAAATTAGTTTAGATTAATTAATCATTGCAGGAAAAGAAGAAGGCAGAAGAAGACGTGAGAAGAAGAGATGAATTAGAAGCAGCGAAGAGAGCCAAAGCAGAACAGAAGTAAGTGGTTTTGTTTGGTTGGTTTCCTTTTTTCTATCATTTGCAAACACTCCAATATCGCAAATATTGGCGACATGATATGGCAAATCATCTATACATATAATAAAATTGTAGAAAAGTGGTGTCTGTACAATGGAAATATATTAAAAAAAGTAGCAGGGGTTGTTATTATATCGATGCCGAACCCGAAATTGTAATTAATATTTTTTTTGTCTGTTTGTCTGTTTGTCTGTGTGTTTGTGCACGCTAATATCAGAAACGGCTTATTCGATTTAGATACGGTTTTCACTAATATATTGTAGTAAGCTTCACTTAACATTTAGTGTTTATTACATGTCAATCGGTTCATAAATATAAAAGTTATGTCAATTTAAAGAATTACGGCGAACATTTTTAACGTACATGCTGCCCGAAAAGTCACTATTCCACGCGAGCGAAGTCGCGGGCACAGCTAGTCTAAAAATATAAAGGAAAAAGTGACTGACTGACTGATCTATCAACGCACAGCTCAAAACACGGGACAGATCGGACTGAAATTTGCCATTTTAAGTATATACTGTACAAGACATACTCACGTCGATACATGAGTATAGCTGGTACAGTGGTAAGTTCCTTTCCGTAATTAAAGGCCGCCCAGTCCGGAGGGCGGGGTGAGCGCCAGCGAAGTGCTGCGGCGGCAGCGCTCCAGCGAGGCGCGCCAGCTCATCGGGGGCTCCACGGCCGCCGCGCGAGCGTTGTTCCAGCAGAACCTGGCTCAGGGGCAGATCAACAGGTACAGTGAAACCAAATTAATAATGCGCATGCAGATCTTCGCTAATTGTCGTATTCCCAGAAACACCCGAATCATTGAATCGTAAGAGCCCTAAACAATGCCCTAAAAAATGCACTTAACCACTCTATATACATATCGTCTTCTGACGCTCGGGGAATACGACCGTTGCCGAACAGTGACGAAGATTTCTATGCGCATTATTAATTATTGTATTATGGATGTCAGGTCAGCTGCTATCTGCTAAGTGTGAGATAGAATCGCACACGAAAGGTTCCGTACCATTGTACAAGAAATAACACTTCTTAATTTTTTTAAATTTTCATGGCGGCCATTTTTAAATAGTCGTTGTTGTATTTGTAATAGGGTCCCGTTGGCACCGGTTACAGGACGTTATGGAACCCTAAAAAGATCTTAAGTATTGTAAATTCCTTTGACCCAAATATTCAAAACTATTAACTTAAAATTTTACTTTGTCTTATAAGGCCGGAACTAACTGTGTATGTGCATATTTTGTGGGGAATATGTTTTTAGGGGTCCATGGTGAAATAAGAATCCCTTATACATAGTTTCGTCAAGACCAGACCAGATAGACCAGATAGAATGGCTATGAAGCCATTTCGAAGCCAAGGCATTCCGAACCAGTGGTAGATGCTTTTGACGATTCAAAAGAACTTGTAAAAGTCTAATTGAATAAAAATATTTTGAATTTTAAAAATAAACTATAAGAGCTGTAACTTAGTGCAGTTACCACTATACAGAGGCATATTTAAGTATGGTAAAAAAAATCTGGGCACCACGTGAACATGAAATACGTGAGCCATAAAAAATAGTTTTAGCCTTTTTTACTTTATAACATTATAATACGGACTGAACGGTTTGTTATTTCTTTCAGATCAAATTCCATACCAGAAAAACCAGTACGCAGTTCAGTCATAGCGCAAAGGATAAACACATTCTCACAAAACACATCGCAACCAACTTCCCCTAACCACATCAAATCACCACTCACCCCTACACAAACCACCCCTACAGAATCTACCCCTAGTTTCCCAGAACCTGTGAAGCAAGAAGAGAAATCAACACTTCCAGAAGAACAAATAGACCAACGGAAAACGAGTCCCCTAAAAAATATAGACAAAATTAAAATGAGTTTAGAAAGTCCATCTCAAATACAATACGAACCTATCATAGACCCCGCAGACTTAAGTCCGAGCACAGAAACCGAACCGACTTCGTTCGCTTCAATAAACTATACGGAATATAACGAAAACTATCGAGATTTAGACCTAAAGCAAAGTGAGCCTATGATCAAACAGAATATTCTAGAAAACGATATGTTCGACGCATCATATTCCAGTTCGAATGAAAATGATGATGAAGATAGTGACAATAAGTTCAGTACCATCAAGAGGTCGCCGTACAGCAAGAACACTGAGGAAAAGGAGTTGAGTAGGCAGAACACGGTCATCGAGAATGTTAATTATAAGAAGGAGAATGGCACTACCACGCTTGATGGTAAGTTAAAATCAAAATGTTTTTATTTCATGTATTACATGAGAGTAAGTCCCATCTTATCATCACTTTCCATCAGGTGTGATTGTGGTCAAGCGTTTGCCTATCACTAATATTATAAAGGAGAAAGTTTGTGTGTATGTTTGTTACTCTTTCACGGAAGAACTACTGGACGGATTTGGATAGATTATACCCTAGATTAACACATAGGCTACTTTTAATCTCGAAAAATCAATGATTTTCCATGGGATTTTTGCAAACCTATATCCACGGGAACGAAGTCGCGGGCATCAGCTAGTAATGAATAAAAAAAATACAATTAGTGTATCTTATGCTACATCTGTGACTCTACTCTCTACCACGCGTTTGGAATGCAGATTCTACTGAGAAGAGGTGGCAGGAAAGTCAGCAGTTGCTCTTTTCAAATCATAAAAAGTTACACTCATCTTATGGGCGACTGAAAGTTGAGCCGGTTGCTTCCACGCAACTTTATCACTGAGAAGTTCATCAATATTATTGTATAATTATCATCATGATTAACCTATTGCTGGCTCACTACTAAGTCCACCACGAGTCTTCACAGATTTCACACACTTTGGAGAACATTAAAAAGAACAATGCATTGTAATTTGTAACCAATAGTGAGAGAGCGCCAACCAATCAGAGGTGATTGGGATCGTGACATTGTAGCTGTCATTCTACCGTGATCGAGATGCTGATGTAATGCATTTTTTTGTACATTTGTTGTAGACGTTTCCCCCGAGGGCATGGAGGAGGAGGGCACGATATACGAAGACCTGGACGACGACCCAGGTCTCACCGCGAGAGCGCTATACGATTACCAAGCAGGTATGTTTCATCATTGTTGTCAATCTGCAGCGCAATGGTGACTGTTTTGGTCTTATAAGCGAAAGGACACGGGTAAGTCCCCGGCGGGGGCAATATGGGAAATTGTCTCTGGTCTGGACTGGTGGATGGCTTCTGCTGTGACTAGTTACTACCCTACCGAAAATGCCAAACGATTTACCGTTCCGGTACGCTGCCGTTTAGGAATCTTGATGACCTCCCTAGAGCGGTGGTAAGCGCTATGATTCGTTATTAGTAAAGGGTCCCAGGTTCGATAGGTCCCGTAGAATTTTTTGATATATCTAAATTTTTGGTCTGGTCTGGTGGAAGGCTTTGGCTGTGGTTAGTTGCCACCCTACCGGCAAAACTAAGCCGCCAAGTGATTTAGCGTTCCGGCATGATGCCTTGTAGAAACCAAAGGGGTTTAATAAAAACTGCCATGCCCTATCCAGGTTAGCCCGCTAAGGTTCCAGGTTAGCCCGCTTGCATTTTAGACTGCATTGTCATTTAAACCTAATGAGATTGCAGTCAAGGGCTAACTTGTATCTGAATTTAAAAAAGGGTATAAGTAACTGCCATATGGTATGGGATAATAAATTAATTCATAGATTTTATCATCATAATCATTCGACCCTAATAAATTTAAAACAATATATATTGTCCTTTTTAGCGGACGAGTCGGAGATAACGTTCGACCCGGGCGACATCATTACCCACATTGAGCAGATCGACGCGGGCTGGTGGCAGGGGCTCGGCCCGCATGGGGTTTTCGGGCTATTTCCCGCTAACTATGTCGAGCTTTTACCCTGCCATCCGCGCTAGAACGTTCTAGAATAGCTTATATTACCATACATTCTACTAGTGAGGCATTTGTCAAAGTGTGACCTTAATATTACACATTTCAGAAAATATCCATTATGTCCCTTTAAAAGGACTTTAGATCGCGCATCACTGTATCAATATCTTTGTAGTCACGTCATAAAAAGTCATTGTGTGCAGTTTATATTATGTCAGTGTGGAATTTAAATTCGAAAAAAATGTCCTTTTTGGAGGACATTCAGACTCACAATATCATTCTCAAAACTTATCAGTATCGGAAAAACAATGCCTATTTAATAGTTATTTAGATCAAATAACATTTTGCGACTTATTTAGAGGTAATGGCGTAATATTAGCATTTGCAGTATGTGTTCAAGTGTGACCTTAAATAAATGCCCATGCTTATACTCTATCCGCGGGAAAAGTTAGTATAGTTCTTTCTCTGTTACGTAATACCATGCGAATGATAGAGACAAAAATGACACTGGGCGTTAACCGTTGAGACACCAACTAGTCACAAACATGTTATCAAAAACATTCGAAATTCAATTCGAAAATGTTTTCGAAAAACATTCGAAATTTAATTCGAAAATGTTTTCAAATAACATTCGAAATTCAATTTGAAAACATAGACTCGATTGTGATTGGTTGGTAACTCAAAATGGTTAGCGCTCACTGAGATTTTTGTCTCTATCATTTGTATGGGATTACGTAACAGAGACAACGCTATACTAACTTCATTACGCGGGTAGAGTATAGAAAAAATGTTCCATATAAAAGACATTTATGTTATGAACATAACATTAAAGTTTTAAATTTTTTGTTTAAATGCAGTGATAGTGTTATGAATTTATGCTATGGACTGTAAACATTTTTGATCTCCGCTCTTTTGCTTAGTAAATTTAAGCGATTGATTTTACAATGTTCACTTTTTCGAACATTCTATGTTCTTATCAAAAGTTATTTAAAACAGACGAAGAGGGAAAAATCGAAATACATTCGATCTTGAATCAAGGTTACTTGATGATAATCTGAATTGATTATTCAATATTATCAATTTCGACTGTGAGTCCCTTGAACTCTGGAGGCTCCCTATTCAAGATTCGATTGTAGTGCCTTTTGTTTTAATAATTAACATCCAGCAAAATATTGTTACTTTATATGCATTTATATTGCTTATTTACTATTGTAACTTATTTAGGTATTCTAGGAATTATTTAAATATATTAGTTTTTACTAAGTATTAATTTTTTTACTGTTAATCTTTTGGCTAATTAGCCTATACTATACTATAAATAATTATTTATTTATTATTTTGAAGATTCGACTTATATATTATAAATTAATTTAAAACAAATGAGTTGTGAATTTTTAGTTGAAATAAAATCGTATTTATTATGATACCTACTGTTTTTTTATTTGTTATTTATTTTCATGATCATGTTTAGAAATATATTAACTGAATTAATGCCTAATTACATTGACAATTTTATTTCGACTGAAGATTATTTTAAATAAAAACTGCTTTATATTTAGACATTAAGGTGAGAATACACTAGTAAGCATTGCATGTAACAAATATTTCCATAAAATATTTTATGAATGCAATATTAAATTTACATATTTTACTAATTTAAAATATATTCAATTTCTGACGCTATGTTGGCCATGAGAAGGTAATAATGTAAAACAACATAAAAAATCAATTTCATCCTAAAAGTGAATGAAGTTAATATTAGTATTTTTCTTTGCTATCTGTGAAGAGTGAAATTTGTATGTCCGTATTCGTAATACTATTAGTAAAAATACTTAATAATATTATTCTATAAAGTCTTATGCCCACAGATAAAGAACTAACAAAAATCGATCAAGTTCATTCACAGGTGTATTTTTAGGCTCCACTCATTCAAAGCCAAGTCTAAGGCAGATATATACCGTAGTTTGACTTTGCTCAGACTTAAGTTTCAGTTAAAACGAGACAGCGATAGAACGCTGTCCCGTTTATAATGTGTCAGGAGTTTTAGCAAAATCTAATTTCGCTCTATCTAGTGATCTTTAAGAGTTTAATGAGAATTCAGGCTGAGATTTTATATTGATTTAGAGTTAAAACGAGACGTACTTACGGGACTGACATAAACCTGTCTCGTTTTAACTCTTGAATAAAGTCTGAGCAAAGTCAAAGTACGTTCTTTAGATTTCAGCCTAAGTGTTCAAGCTAAAAATTGTTTTAGATTTTGCTTGAATTTCGAGATCATACAAAATCTAAAGTTAAAGTAAAAAGATCTTGGATCTCTCTTATCTAATGGGTGCGAGGCTTTCTTTATTAGAAAGTAAATGAATTGTACTCATTTAGGTGAATAACTTACCTATTACCCTCGAAATTGTGTCTTAGTAGTGCCAAAAATCATTTGTACCCAATTTTGTACCGTTTTTGTATGAAAATGAATGTAATCGTATATGTGATAAAATATTATTATTGGCGAAAATTAATCCTACGTATTAACGATAAATAGGTAGAGTTCGTTTTGCGAAAATTGAAAGATCGTGACCGTGGATTTTAAATTGAAGCTCTTAGCTACAACGCATACCTGCAGTCAAGAGTGGAGCGTTTTTTTTTTTGAAAACAAATTAACAAGATGGTACTAAAAACGTTCCATTATCACTACCCATATAAATGGCCCATATAAGTGTGTTTGTTTGTTGGTGAAACGAAGCAACAGATCGGCGTGATTTTTTTTTCATGGGTAAGTATAGTTAAAATGCAGGATTTGAACTACCCATGCAAAAAAGTCAGTGACGCTAGACCAAATCAAAAAGGGGCAAAATACCGACTTCACCAACTTAGTACAGTTTAAGTTTTGATTTTTGTTCATCTTTATACAGTGAATTAGTTGAAAAGAAATTTTAAATATGATTCAATACTTTTCAATGCTTTGCGGTTCACTTTAAAAAAAAAATTACTTCATCTGTCACCCTCTCGCAACTACTGACTGCTAGTGAGGGATGGAGCGGCCCTCCTCACTAACCGTCTCAGTTAAACAGTGTAGTTAACTATCTAATCTTTCAATTTTCGTGGTGCGTCCCTTAGTGTTTTGTAGATAATATTATCATTCATCCATCATATTATAATTAATTCATCTCCCCATTTAAATTATTATTAATCTAAAAATTGCACTGACGAGTATGATATGAAAAATATATTACAAAACTCAATCTAAAACTTACATCGTTTTTCTCTGTAGAACATTGTAAAAAGAATGGTAGGTACTAAATGGTTTGTAAGTTTGTGTACTCCTGCTGTAATAAAACTGGACTGCCTTTAATATTCAAGGCACAATTTTTATTTCACATAAAATTACCATAGATTTATTAATTAAAATATTTATAGCTATTTAAGAAAAAAAGGCTTAATATTTTAATTTAATGATGTATTAAAATTTAATAGCTTTAACTTTAATATTTAAACATACCTACTTATATAATTTTTTTGCCTATGAAATTATTAATCGAACTTGGTTTAAATCCATTAAAATGATATAAAATGCTTTTGCAATATTGTTGCATTATAATAAATATGCATTTTGTTCTACTTACATTTTTTAATTTTCTATTGGTATTTCTTAAGCTTAAGAGTTAATTTTAAGAATGTATAGCAATAATTTCCTTTTGTATTACTATACTGACGTTATGTAATAATAATAATAGTCACAAAATTAGGTAGATATATTTAGTGCAATTTATTATTGTTTTTTATGCAATAATTCTACTTAAATAATTTTTTTTTCTGTTTAAAGTAATTAACTCAATATTTTGATTAATAGATAAATCGTAGTACGAAAAAGTGTGCATCTTAAGTTAGGTGTAAAGGATAGTAATTTTGTCGAAGACCATCAGCGACAGACTCCATAATTTGTATATCTGAGAAACTTCTAACATCAAAAACAAATTTTAAGAATCATATTCTTACAAGGTATACAAAAGTCTAGTAGGGAGTGATACCTATTGCCGATGGACTTCCTATTTGAAATACATAGCTTCCACATAAAACAATATTTTTTGAGATTTGTCGAAGTTAGCAGAACTATCTAAGTATATACATAGGTATTTGTGAATAGATGCACTAACAAATTATTTGAAAGCTTCACTCTAGGCGCTAGGATCAATACATACAGTACGTTTTATTTATAAAAAGGCATGCTTATTTTTGCTTAACTAAACAGCTTTAAAATATTTACTATGGTTCGTAGGGTGTAAGCATACTTATCGAATATGAGTTGCGTTTCGTGTTAAAAGTATGTGCCCACCTTAATTCTGCGGTCTTTTCCATAATTGACATATCTTGTGCTGAGCTCACTAGAGCGTAGTCTATACTTTGACTTACTCGGCTTGTGTTAAAACGAGACATACATATTATTTTATGTCGGTCTTATTGGTCTAATTTTGTCTCTAAGTAAAGTCTGAGCAAAGTCAAAGCACGCCCTACAGATCTGTCTTAAAGTGAAAATGAGATAGCGTCAAAGGTTATAATATCTTTCTCTTTTGATGATCTAAGTCTGAGCAAGGTAAAATAGGTGCGTACGGTGTATAGCTGACCTAATGCAGTGATCTATAGAGCGTACTTGGACTTTGTTCAGAAAACGTCACTTAAAACGAGACAGGGTTATGCCAGCGATATAACGCTGTCTCGTTTTAACAGTGTCTTAGGTCTGAGCAAAGTCAAAGTACGCTCAATCTCAGCCTTGGCCTACGGTGCCTTTGTCTTCAGCAGGAAACATTTTAAATGATGGCACTTATTTAGACTTGACAATTTAGGATTTGTAAACAATCATTATTATTATAGGTACCTACCTATTAATTTATATTTTGTGAACAATCAATAGATATTCAATTTTAATCAATAGTTGAATATAGTTTTCGTCGATTTTTTATTGTAATAATATCTACTTCTTTAGGTACTGTTTAAAAAAGCCATATTATAAAAAATACGATGTATAAATCCATGTATGAAGTAATGCCCTAATATTGTATGTATTGTACGTATACTGCGACGATTCATGTATGTGTATGGTGCTCCATTGTATTGTAACATAGATGTACATTCGTATCCTATTTTCGAATAAACGAACCCTAGAATAAAATGTTTTTCATTTATTAGCAACTAGACAAGGTCCGCATGGATACAGTTTTTTTTAATTCCACTGATTTTCCCGAATTTATTTAATAATAGCATCACACTTCACACTAATATTATAAAGGAGAAAGTTTGTATGTGTGTGTGTGTGTATGTTTGTTACTTCTTCACGCAAAAACCACTGAACGGATTTGGCTGAAATTCGGAATGGAGATAGATAATATCCTAGATTAGCACATAGGCTACTTTTTATCCCGGAAAACCAAAGAGTTCTCCCGGGATTTCGAAAAACCTAAATCCACGCGGACGAAGTCGCGGGCGTCAGCTAGTTTGATATAATAATAATCACACTTAATATTATAAAGGCGAAAGTTTTTATGTGTGTGTGTATGTTTGTTACTCCTTCACGCAAAAACTACTGGACGGATTGGGCTGAAATTTAGAATGAAGATAGATTATACTCTGGATTACCACATAGGCTACTTTTTCTCCCGGAAAATCAAAGAGTTCCCACGGGATTTTTAAAAAACTACATCCACGCGAACGAAGTCGCGGGCATCAGCTAGTTTATAATAAAGCCAGATCTTTCTGGCTGGAATCTAGAGCTTGACTTTGATCAGACTTAAGACAAGGTTAAAACTGGTCAGCGTTATATAGCTGATATAAATCATATAATAAGCTTGAGCAAAGTCAAAGTGCGCTCGGTCAGCCTTAGGGTCGATTCACACCGATCGCAACACAATCGAAGTGAATTGAAGAGAATGTTTAATGTCCACAACGTAATGTACAATTTCCTACCGATCATCTGAGCCAGTTTACTTTTTATTCTGGAAAGGCAGTCTCCACCGGATTTTAAAAACCCTAAGTTTAGCGGACGAAGTCACTGGCGTCGGCTTTAGTGCGCGCATCATGAACTGAGTCGTTGGGCAATAAATAATTCTAATCAATCTATCTCGCTCGCACTTATTGGGCTTATGGAGCGTAGCGTATAATGATGTGCTTATCAGCATAATAGCATATAGTCAATTTTTCAAATTATGAAATTTTAAAATAACCCAATGAATAAAACAAAGTATTTTCAAGTATTATTATTTAATAGAAATCTGTAATTCAAAACAATTATGACAACCTTAATAATAATCTAGCCTAGAAGTGTTTTTACATGGGAAATTCATGATTATAAATTAATTATTTTATATTAAAGAACGTGATACAAAAGCAGGGCCCTGCGCATTGATTGCTAAATTAACATTAAAATAAAATTAAAAGTAGATCCATACTTGCGCAGGCGCACGAACAGCGCACACAGCAACATTGAAAACCTATGACGCGTCATTGTCTCTGTGGCCACCCATATTTTGCAAATTATGCATGAGTATGGGTTTAACTGCCATACACTTTCCAGGTTAGCCCGCTTCCATCTTTAGACTGCATCATAACTTAACAACAGGTGAAATTGCAGTCAAGGGCTAACTTGTATCTGAATAATAAATAAAAAATATCGTTTGTATTCACTCCCAAAAACTCACGAACATATTGTGCACACCGTATTGTGCACACACATGCACGCGAACAACTCGTAAACCACTCGTGGACATGGCCACATTATGTTCGTATGATGCGTGTTGTGTGCACGGTACGTGCGCGCGCACAAGTGTGGATTTGCCTCAACATTTGACTTTTGAGAAGCTGTAAAGGAATAGCCCTTTACAAGACAACACAAAAATATTCAACATTTAAGTTCAGTTTTAAATTTATTTAGGATTAAAATTACTGTAATATCAGTTATGTATGTTCATTACATTCATGAATGAGACGCATTTATCCAATCCAAATATGAGAAAATACGATCCAAAATGGCCGACTCCTTGATAGTGCCTTCCAGTACAGAGTTGCACTCTGCAAATATGTTTTAACAGCGACTTGTTAAGATATAAATACAATTCAGCTCACACAAGCACTGCGGCCTAAAATTTTAATAAACAGCTCTCTTTCTAACGCGTAAACTTACATATCTCTCTCATAAGAGGTAAGAGTTACATAAGATATAATGTGTCTCGGGTTACTGATCAAGTGAATTCGGCCTGGTTGTATAAACAACAGTAGTATTTTCTCGGATTTATATCGGACCAACCGTTTTTAAAATTCCTTTAATAAATCCCGTTGGTATTGTTCAAATCTTGCTAATCCTCCAAGATGTTACCGAACACATTTGTGGGTTGCGGCATTTTATTCATAATATCGGGATTCACCTGAAAAAGTGAAATAATATATTTAGCAACTGTCAAATAAGGGTAGGGTACAGGGGGTTCATGAACGAATAATTAGTATTATCAATTTTCAAAGTAAGATAACTATACCAAGTGGGGTATTTATGAAAAGGCTTTACCTGTACGGAGTACGGAACTCTCGGTGCGCGAGTCTGACTCACACTTGGCCGGTTTTTTGCGGCTGTATCGCTGCAAAAAGTCGCGGTGGGCGATCTCCCTAAGTCTATAGCTGGACTTACCCTGATCCGTATCTCCCGGGGCATGAACTCGTGGAAGAAGCCGTAGAACTGATAGTGTGTGGTGACGATGCCCAGGCGAGCCATCTCGAGCTTCAGCTCCGATATCGCTTGAGGCGGCGCGGCGCGAGCACACTTGCGGACATCCTTAGCGAACAAATACAGCTTCTCCACGAGCTTTTCCGCGCGGACACGGGCGCGGTAGTCGTACCTGGTGATAGAAATTCATCATCATCATGATCAACCGATCAGCGGCCAACTAGCACGAACATAAAAGCTATAGTTATTATATATAGTAGTTAGTAATGTTAAGAACCTTGTAGAATTAATATCACACTAATATTATAAAGGAGAAAGTTTGTATGTGTGTGTGTGTGTGTGTGTATGTTTGTTACTCCTTCACGCAAAAACTACTGGACGGATTGGGCTGAAAAGAATGGAGATAGATTATACCCTGGATTAGCACATAGGCTACTTTTTATCCCGGAAAATCAAAGAGTTCCCACGGGAATTTTAAAAAACCTACATCTACGCGAACGAATACGCGGGCATCAGCTAGTGAATAAATAAATTCTAAAAAAAGAAGTAGAATTACACACAGTAACTATTCAGTAGGTATACTGAGGTATCATCATCGTCGGCTCACTACTGAGCACATGTCTCGTCTCAGAATGAGAAGGGTTAAGGGCTATGCTGGCCCATTGCGAATTAGCGACTTGATAACATTATGGAGAATTCTAAGGCATGTAGGTTTCCTTACGATGTTTTCCTTAAATCAAGTGAATTTAATGGCTTAAAATGCATGTAACTCCAAAAATTTGAAAACAGTTGATTTAATTATTACCTCCTTAATATGCTAGGTATTTCTTATGTCATATAGAAAGGAATTAAGACGTTCACAGGTTTTTATTTCAGGAATACATCAATCGGTCATTCAAGAAAAAACTGTGTAGTGCTATTAAATTAGAGGGTGGAAATTGGAGATAGGGGTGAAAACGCACCCTTTTCAGTTTTTTCAATATATCATGAAAACAAATATTTTTTTTTGTATATTTAATATTTTGCTTAGTTTTCAGTAGTGCAGTAAGGTGCATTTTCAACTATATCTCCAATTTCCACCCTCTAATTTAATAGCATTCACACACAAAGTTTCAATTTTCAATCAAAACAGCTCAAGAAAATAAAAATTATGCTATAAAAAATTTAATACTTACTTTGGTTGCAATTTATCTTCCAAAAACTTGTACAATCTCTTCGTGATCCATGGAGCATTCTTTCCTTGGAACCTTTTGGGCGGCTTATATTTCAAGTCCTCAAAGAATTGTGGAGGTAGTTCGTTTGAGAATAAGGATGGCTTTAGTTTGGTCTGGGTCACTTTCTTGGTGGTCTTTGTTGTTCGCTTCTGTTTTGGTACTTCGGGTATCTTAAATGCACTGAAGGGGTCTCTTGGCCCTTTGAGCATGTTCATTACTTTTTCTTGCTGTGAATTATCAAACAATAAAAAATATATTAATTTCTTCCGGGTTGTTTTTGCTGTAAATTACAAATCCCAATATCTATGTTCTTTGGGTAATTTTGGCTATTTTTAGGGTTATGTACCTCAAAAGGAAAAAAATAAACCTTATAGGATCACTTTGTTGTCTGTGTGTCTGTCTGTGTCGGTTAAGAAAACCTGTAGGGTACTTCTTGGTGACTTAGAACACAAGACCTACCTACCTCATACCTGCCAAACAGTATTGAAAGAAAAACCCGAAAACCGTGAATTTGTGGTTACATCACAAGAAAAATTTAAATGTGTTCACGAAAAGAATAATTTCCTAAATCACATATAGATGGCGCAGTCCGTCATTAACTTGCAGTTAAAAGTGTTAGGTATATCTTGTACGATGGTACGGTACGCAACCCTTTGTGTGCGAGTCAAACTCTCACTTGACTGGTTTTTTGGTTTGAATCTATCCATCCCATCAAATATTATAAATGCGAGAGTGTGTTTGTGTATTGATTTGTTCTTCAATATGCTGTAGCCAAAGGAGCAACGGGAGCATTACATGGATGTAGTGGGATTGATATTTACTTTGATCCAATAGAATCTGACACTACTTGATGCGAATTTCAAGTAGGCAATCAATAAATAATGACTTTTCCTTACCACTTTCCGTCGTCTCTCAGCGTTTTCTTGCCTCAACTTTTCAAAGAACATTTCACGAGTTGTCAGCTTCAACTGCTCCGAGGATTCGTGATACGTTTCATCCACATCCATCGGTTCTGGTTCTCTATATGAATCAAATCCTTCACGTTGTTCTAGTTCTTTATCCGATTCAGATTCATTTTGTTCTGGTTCTTGATCAGATTCGACTTCGTCATTTTGTTCTGGTTCTTGATCAGATTCGACTTCTTCAGCTTGTTCTGGTTCTTGATCAGATTGGAATTCTTCAGTTTGTTCTGCTTCCTGATCTGATTCCACTTCTTCGTTTTGTTCTGTTTCTTGATCAGATTCCACTTTAGAATTTTGTTCTGCTTCTGGGTCCGATTCAATTTCATTTTCATCTGGTTCTTGATCTGATTCCATTTCAGGATTTTGTTCTGTTTCTTGACCGGATTCAGATTCTTCATCTTGGTCTAGGTCTTGTTCTGATTCAACGTCTTCACTTTGTTCTGCCTCTTGTTCTGATTCAACGTCTTCACTTTGTTCTGCCTTTTGATCCGATTCAATCACTTCATTTTGATCTGCTTCTTGATCCGATTCAAATTCTTCATTTTGGTTGCGTTCTTGATCTGATTCAACTTCTTCACTTTGTTCTGCTTCTTGATCCGATTCAACTTCTTCGCTTTGCTCTCGTTCTTGATCTGATTCCACTTCAGGATTGTGTTCTGCTTTTTGATCCGATTTGTTTTCTGTATTTTGTTCTGCTATTTGATCCATTTCCACCTCTTTGTCTTGCTTTGGTTCTTGATCCGATTGTTCTTCAAGATTTTTCTCTGGTTGTCGTTCCAATTTTTCTTCTTGTTCTTGATAAGATTCAAAATCAGGTAATTCTGTTGAGTTCGCTATGGGCCTTTTATTAGTTATATCACCAAAATAAGTTTGTCGTTTAGATTGATTAGGTTTATTTACAATTTCATTGAAACTATTCTGATGCTTAGAGTTATCAGCAACTGCGTGCACACTAGATGTATCGGCAAATTTTTTGATACTAGTCTGCATTTTAGAATTATCTTTGGATTTATTAATAGTTTCATTGAAATTACTCTTACGTTTAGATTTATCTGCAACTTGATCATTTTGATTATTCGTCTGTCGTTTAGCTGCTCTTTCCATAACTAAAGTGCGCAAGGATTTCCTAGGTGTAAAATCTTTTCCAAAAGTCATTCTTAATGTTTTTCGTGTAGTTCTATGTGAATCCCAACCGGAACCTTCAGCGCTTGAATTTATAGTGCCATTTGTAAGGCCTGTGCTATCTCTAGCAGGTGCTAAGCTTGGTCGTATATTCAGATCTTTTATCATAGTTTTAGATTTGCTGAAACTAGTGTTACGCCCATGTGTATTGAAGGATTCACCTTGCTTACTTTTTTTGTGTAGGACCGCTTCTGGAGACTTCAAAATTTCCTTATTTTTAGATTTTCCAGAAGTCTCGTGAGTTAAATTCTGTGTTTGTTCTTTTGAATCTATTTTTTCGTTATTAGTATCTATATGTTGGTTCTTTTGTTTAGGTTCATTCGTTTTGTGACGGTCAGATTGTTGTTCATCCCTTTTATCTATTTCAATTTGCTTGTGTTCCATTTGTTCACTTTTATTATCTGTTTGTTCTGTCTCTTTTTGTTTAAATTCATGATCGCTTTCACTTTCTTCTTGAACTTCAGCTTCTTGTAGTCCTATTTCTTGATTTTCACTTAGTTCTTGTTTACTTTGATTTCCGTTTTTTTCATTACGTTTATCTGTTTTTACTATTTCTCTTCCCTTTAGTGCATCGCCTTTAACTATTTCTTCGTTCATTTCATTAAGTTCTTCTTCATACATGTCATTTCGTTGTATTTGTGAAACATTTTGAATAGCTTGTTTATTTAGATTACTTTCTTTTTGGCTGGAATCTATTTTTTCAATCACACTCTGTTTCTCGGTTATTTCTAAAGCAGTAGGGGAATTCCTTGGTTTTTGCGAATTTCGGTCTGTTTTCGTCACATCTGCATTATGATTTTTTTCTTTATTAGAAATATTTTGGTTTGACTCACAATTCTTTACATTCATATCAAATATTTGTTCATCATCGTTGTCATACTCTAAGGTAAAATTTTCATCATCAGCTTCATCAGTATGCTGATTTTCTTCTGTAAGTGTTATCTCATGCTCTTTATTAACCAAGCCTGCTTGCAAAATTTCTTCAGTCAATGTTTTATCCATGGAAACATCCGGTCCAAGTTTTGATATATTTTTCTTTGAAGTTTCTGTTAATGATTTGTTATTATTTATCATTAAATTACTATTGTTCTTTGAATTGTTTGAACTTCGAGAGCGTGTGTTTATTACATTCATTTCTTCAGATTCTGGGTATAAAATTTTAGAATTAGACCTCTTAGACTTTTTAATGCTGTTATTTTTATTTGAAGCAATATCAGATTCTCTAGGTTTGGATAACCGGCTTAACCTTGATCTTTTTAATGGTGTTACACCAACGTCTTCAAACTGATGTTCTACCATTGTTGATGACGGAAGGTGTTGCCATTCTGCAATTTCTATATCTGTCATATTTGAGGCAGATGAATGAACTGAATTTTGAGAACCTGATCTTCTCTTTCGTTTTGAGGTTTGCTGGTGATCTGTTTTCTTTTGAAATCCAAATACCCTGGGTTGTATTTCTGGAATTTCATTTTCACTGTCACTTAAAAGGAATTCTGCATAAACATTCTTTTTTGTTGTACCAGGTCGGTTACCAAAAAGATTACGAACTTGCCTTTGCACTTGATGTGTTTGTTTTTCCATACTTTTATTAACATTAACAGTTTTATTTGCTGATGCATTAAGTAGTGCTTCAGTGAATACAGGTTTTGTTTTCGGTTTGGAGGCTTGATTGAACAGTTTTTTTGGCATTACATTAATCTCTTTGTCTATGTTTGTCTGATCAAAGTAACTTTTTTGCATCTTTACTAAAGTCTCTTTTCTAATGATAGTTTCTTTCAATTTCTTCTGAGGACGGTTGTCTTGATTTGTGAATAGTTTACGCTGAGGAATGACTATGCTGTGAATGGATTCCCCGTCGCTGCTGTCTGGCAAGTCAACACTCACATTTTCCTTTTCTTGGCTAAAAAATAAAAAGAATACACCATAAAGATTGGAAATGCTAAAATACCCAAATGCATCAAGACTGATATATGAGGTTAAAATGTGTCCAAGGCGATTCCCATATTTTCACACAAAGCCTGTGTAGGAATAACTGTTACACGTCACGTGCCCTTTTTAGCATTAATCGCGTACGCGCACGTTTCGTGGGACGTCCTACTGTGCAGCTATCGTTATGCAATGTGTTTAAGGCGCAACACACACCAGCAGAGTTCTGTGGAGCCAGGCTTTCTTGACACAACTAAAACTAGCTTGATTTACGCCAGCCGCGCATCCTCTATATTTTTCTGTATACTAATTATTTCACAGTTGAAACAGAACAGTAGTTTTTGACAATTACTTCAGTAAGTAGTCGTCAAAAAGACTCGAGCCCACTGTACTATAATATGCCATGCCCAGTTAAAACCCTACTGTTTACTAAGATATTACACTGATCGCGAGCAATTTGCTCCTGTCCATTGAGGAGTTCTGTTCTCTATCTCCAAAGATATACATCAGATCTTCACCAAATTTATATGGGACCACCTGCACAGTATACCCTTTCAAACAAAAAAAATATTTCCAAATCGGTCCAGGGGTCTTTGAGTAATCGGGGAACATACATAAAAAAAAAAAGATGCTGACAAATTGAGAACCTCCTCCTTTTTTGGAAGTCGGTTAAAAAGGTAAATAAAGCTTACCTCAAAATTTCAACATCAAATTCGTCTGCTACATTATTCACTTTCACAATAGCTTCATTTTCCTTTGCCTCTTGCAGTATTTCAGTGACATCTCTAGAATGGTTGCCTAATCTCTTCCACCAACTTGGGCCTTTGAACAGAATGACAAGGATTTGCATTTAACATAAACAATTTTAATCACTTAGGCCATGCTTCACTCAAGTACTTAGTACTGGTAGGTATAGTCAACCATGAATTTGCTTAACTATTTTTGACAACAATTTTCAATAATCTAACTTAGTGTACTTAAATCACAAATTCACTAAGGCTCAGACTTCTATAAACTTAAACTGGATATTAACAATAAACTTCTACAAACAAAACTATTTTTGCAGTTCGTTAACAAAAGTAATTTTTACCATGTTACTTCTTCTGAAATACAGAACCTTCAGTGAGTGAGTCTGACTTGCACTTGGCTGGTTTTTTGTTTAACTATAATTTAATACTACACAGTTTTCAAGGTATAAAGTGAGTTACTACCATGAAATAACTAGATAGAAAGGACCTGGACTTCATATCAAGAAACAGGTTTTTTTAGAGGAAAGGATCTGTTTTATTGTAAGTCAGGCATTGAGGAACCGGAAGAATACCTTTAGTTATATGGACCTCAAAAAATCTAGAAATACAGGGAGCTTAAGTTAGCCTATGGATTGTGAGGATGAGGCTTCTAGATGTCAACATACACAATCGGTGGCCAAGTAAGGCCTTTAAGTTAGTCTCTGAGCACCAGATGGCCTGTTTGAGATATCCAAGAAATTATGCATGCTGGATACAAGCAAACTGAATTAGCATACTTTCTGTGATGATGAAGCTTGTAGTTCACTAAATATGGATTATAAATTATAAATATTATAGAGACCAAAATATTGGTATACAAATACTGTGTTTTGAAGATATCACTTTTTTCAGTGGGTTCTTACAGTTTATAGTATGGTTTTGTAAGCGAGAAAAGACTTTGTAGTTTTATGATGTACAAGTGACAATCAACCTAAGGGTGGTAAAGCAATTTTATGGTTGATGTTACAAAGGAGCGTTGATAGCCTACTAATTAAGACATGTCTCGCATGGATGTGGACTCAAACAGACAGAAACATTTAAGTGCGGAAACCAGCTCAGAGAGAGAAGAAGAAGACATGTCTCGAGGATCCCAGGCATGGACCAGTAACTTCTCAGTTACATGCTCTTTAAGCTATTAACTATTACTTGCTTTAATAGTGAACGAAAATATTGTGAGGAAACTTTCATGCCTGAGTTCTCCATAATGTTCGCAAAGGTACACATCTTTGAGAACATTGTCTGCAAATCTGCAGTGTGCAATCTTGGCCAGTGTGGTAGACTATGACCTAAATCTTTCTCACTCTGGGAGAAGACTTTTCTTCAGTAATGGGTTAGCAATGTGATGATGATGATTGCTAAAAACTACCCTTCAACACGAAAACGTCTTAGGTTTTGTCATACAATAAAACAACTTACGACCAGGAATTTGTATGTCCGTATCATCATTCAACATAGACATTCTGTCAGGCATCAGAGACATTTCGAAAGGATCCTGAATGACTGCGGTCAGGCGTAGAGATGTGTTAGATGTTGCAGAGCATACACTTCTTGTGCGTCGAGATTGACGCGGACGAGGTGATGGCACTATGGTAGTAGGTACGCCGTGGGAGCGAGCTGGTGATGGTATTCTTGAGCTTGACATTTTTTATCTGTAACACAAAGAAATTTGGTTATGTATTATTTGGTTGGTTTGGGTATTAGAAATTTGGTTTACTATTGTTACTATTGTTATTTTGGTATTATTTAGACCCTACATATTTGGTAGACTTATTTTTTCAGTGTATTGTGACTTTCGTAAGTGCTTTTATAAGTCTGAAACGAAGAATAAATAAATACAAATACAAAGACCAAAATAGTTATGGGGCCTGTGACTCAAATGTACAACTACATGTTAGGAACTTAGAAAAGACAATTATTTCTGTTCCATGGAGACTATCTTCATCAATAGAGGCTTGATGTAATGATAGCTGGATAAAACTAATAATTATTATGGGGCGTCTTGACTAGGGTAATATGATTTAATGATCAATTTATAGTCCTAAGCATTCCTTTTGCTCCGCTATTATCAAGATTTACTTACTTTTTGTTTACGTTTGCTATAATATATGTTGCTTGGATCACACAATAATTAATTCATTTTCGGACTTTAGGCTTACTTAATACTTTTATTTTATTATTTCTTTTTTGTTTACCACTAACAGAACAAACCAAAACCGTCACAAAACCGTTTTAATTTGAACTGAATGTCATTGTCAAATTAAAAATGACAAACCGCTTGGAACTAACGTTCCGTTATATGCAAGATTTTGTATATTGCGAGATATTTTTTATTTATTTTAAAATGTTGAAATCATTGAGTCACTTCTTAACAAAGAGAAAACAAAAAACTTTTTAATATTCAAGACTTATTGGATTTAGCATGGCTTAGCTTAAAGATCCATTAGGATTCGAATACAATATCACCTGGCATTATTTTTATAGCAATAAAAACATCAGACCATTTGCCTTCTGAATATAGGTATTCCGCCAGCTACTTCTGTAGCCTAATGAAGGTCGAATAGGCGAAGCTGAATGAAAAAGCGACGAGGGAGTCTTCTGGCGTAGCTGACTGATAGACAAACAAACAGAATAAAAAAGTGATATTTAACCACGAAAGAAGCCTGTCGTAATTTTATGAAACTTTTTTTCAACACAGTTCCCACGCCAATAATACCTATCCCATCTTGATAAAACATGTTATAGTAAAGTAACCTACCTTTTAAATTCCGTAAAGAAAGTCGGAATAAGTACTTGTATTTGTCTATTGTTTAATTGCCACGTCAGCCATATATTTACATTTAAATATTTAAGACAATGCTAACAACGCTAACAAAATAATGAAAAGATAAGATGTTTGCAAAACTACTGCTATAACTAGGTGTATCTATCTAGGTACAAACATTTTGTATTATTTATTATCTACTTAGTTATATTAGAAAAACTGGAGACTTCTTCAATACTAGTTAATCCGCCCCGGCTTCGCACGGGATAGACATAATATGGTTAAGAGTCTACTTTCTACTAAGCTATTATAGGTACTGGTCGCGATCGATTGGCTGTTACCCGTTGAGGAGTTCCATTCGCTATTTCCAAAACAATTCATCAGATCTTCACCAAACTTACATACTACCACATAGTACCAACCTGACAGTACAACCTTTGTAAAGAAAAAGGAATTGTGAAAATTGGTTCAGAGTTGTAGAGTAAAATCGATAAAAAGTTTGATCCCGTATACCGAAGAATCCCTAATTTTAAAACTAACGTACTACTATTTAAAAACTACCCTATGTATTAACCCGGAGTATCAGCTACCACTGTACCAAATTTCATTTAAATCTGTTCAGGAGTTTTTGCGTGATGTGCGTACAAACAGACAGACAGACAAAAATTTCCCAAAAAAAATTGTTTCGGAGTCTATATAGGTAATAAGGTTTCCTCCGATTAAAATTTTCAAAATACATTTAATGTACATAAACCGTTCAGTTACAGTTTAATAATATACCTATAATTATAGATGTTAATTATTTATTAGATCGAAGACTCACTTTTTAAAGGCTAGTCCCTCGTCTGCGCAAGCCGTTACAGTCGCGCCTTTTACATCGCTGCCGCCTTGCGACGTGTGTGTCCTAGCCTTAACCGTCTGAAAAATGATTTCCGCTGTAGGAATAATAATAAAATTATATCTAGAATCTGTCTCGTGTTGTTTTATTTGATCAGTAAAAGATATTAAACTTATAAATAGGCATAAGGTTTGTATAACTCGATAATTTATTATTACTTTATTTCTCATTGTTACGATAGACCGTCGCGGTCGTCCTTTGATTGTGAATATCTTAAGATCTAAAGAACTGAACTTATATTTTATGATAGTCAGTACCCAAGTGGTGAGTGAGATAGATAAGTCGTATCCTGTGGTCGTATCGTAATGGTTACGGTGGTGTCTAAAGAGGTGAATGTCAGAAATGGGGACACCAAAACGACGGTTGGTACTTACAATTATCTTTTTAAATTAATGAAAATTGTGGATAGTCGTTTTGTAAAAACATTTGCAAGACATAGCGAGCACGCAGTTTTAACTTTTCGAAGTTATGTGCGAAAAACATTGTGTGGAAAACTTGTGCAACCTTGGTCTTTCATGCTAAAATATTAGAAAAATGTGTGAAAAATAGTAATAAAGTTTTTGCCTGCATTTTGGTGGCACTGTATTTCCTGTGTACCAACACAGTAGGTACTTCCGTTCCTAGGTACAGCAGTTTTGCGATACACAGAGAATTAATTAACGAGAACAAAACAAAGACAAAGTGCCTCACGACTTTCAGTGCCGGGAACAAAGTTATTAATTACCATCAACGTAGTAGACACGTTTTTAGCTTGTAACTTGAGAACATATTACTTTGTAACAGATTCTTGTTAGTTCTGTTGGTTGGAGAGCTAAATCACTGTTGCAGATAATAAATTAAAGTGAAAATCCTGAAAAATTAACAAAGTTTACAGAAATAACACTAAAATAGAAAGTTGTCTGAGTTTGTCGGTATTTCAGCTTATTGAGGTTTTTGTATAGAGAATAGACAGAGCAGTTCTATGATGGTCATCATCATCGTCATGATCAACCTATCGCCAGCCCACTACTGAGCACATGTCTGCTCTCTGAACGGCAAGGTGTGGCTATAGTCTACCACGTGTGCAAAAGCACAAAACCCCAAGCGGCGCATTTTTCAACTCAGAAAATCTACGACTTAGGCCGGGATACGGCGAACAGTGAGCGGCTGACTGTCTGCTGGCTGACTCTGAGCGGCGTATCAATCGCTAAATACAAGTAAACGGTCAAATCAATGTACCTACAGTATCTTTCGCTGCGAATCAGCCGCCCACTGAATGAGTTGGCAAGCGAAACGCTGCAAACTTCGTACATTATGTGCTGTATGGCAAACTGGAAGCAAACGATCAGCCGCTCTCTGTTCGCCTAGTGAGGACACGACTTTACGTCACTTTAGCGTTTAGTAGATAGGTATTTTACGTGCTTTTACTATGGATTAACTAATGTAACCCAACGATTTCTGTTTTTATGTTTTGTAGGCGAGCGAGCGATTTCCGAGGGTAGTTATAATTATTATGCTCGCAGAGTTCTGCGAGAGATTTTCCTTCTCGGGCATGAGAGGTAAGTTTAAAAAGTTTTCAAAAGAACCCTGATTGCGGTTCGCACTATATTTTTTCAGCCGGCACATTAAATAAATAATTTTCATTCGTCATTTTGATTTTTTTACAATTTTATGTACCTACCCAGTGACATTTGCGTTATCAAGACGAATCTAATGACGTATCATTTATCAAAATCGGTTGAGCGATTGATTAGTTAAAAGTCAAGGTTAACACATAACCCTCCTTTTGGACTTTGCCGCAGTCGGGTCAAAAGATGAGTTTTGACTTTATTTCTTAGATATAAGTAGTGAGGCATTAAGGTATATCTATCTTCCACCCTTGGATAATAAAATTTTACACGAATGTTCAAAAATGAGACGTTTCGTTTTACGACTTTCCATTAACTTAACGATAAGGTCGGAATATTGCAGCGAAAATAAAATACATCGATAGCAGCGCATCTCTTAAATTTTCATGCTGATGACGATATTATTTTTTGGAATTAAAATAATTTTGGTAATTTAAGTAGGTAGAGGTACTTAACTGCGGTGTACTGAACAAACCCGAGGCAATGCGTTTACAGCACCTCTTCGAGCCGTAACTTCCTGGATTCAAAACGGATTAAATACATACTGTGGTTGCATAGCTGTTATAATAATATAAGCGCGCAAAAAAACGATAGTCTTTTTTTTCTCTCTCTCGTCTGGCTTTACAAAGATTAACCAATGTCAAGTTTGTAGTTATTTGTAACAAGAGTATGGACCCCGTCTGTGCCGGCGCTCGCCGACATACGCACGGCACCCCCTTAGAGCGCTTTCTAGAAAAATAAGCCAGCTAACACCAACACAGACGAAGTCCAACGATAGTCTTAACCACCCTATGTTTCTTGTAACAATTATCACCACTAATCAGTCACATCTTCTATAGAAGTTGAATACGTACGTTGCAACATCGATGCGTTGCAATCGCGCTGCGCTATCGTCACAAGCTTTTTTTAAATCGGCCTTCATATTTTTACTCGTGTTTTCAGCGTTCCTTACACTATACCTGCGCAGTAAGTTGGGTTACTCAGATGAGGGAGCGACGGAGATCTACCATGTTTTCAGCTGTTTTGTTTATTTCTTCCCCATTCTGGGTGGAATTCTGGCTGACAACTATCTGGGGAAGTTTAGGTAGGTATTAACTTTTTATTGTATAAGGCTGCCCCTTCATGTGGGATGTGCGTTGAAGCATGATGTGTGTAAAACCCACCAATAGATCGCTTAATTTTCATCATCATTATCAACCGATAGACGTCCAAGACTGGACATAGGTCTCTTATAGGGACTTCCACACGCCACGTTCTTGTGCCACCTGAATCCAGCTAGATTCAGTTGGCGCAAGAACTCCCTATGACTCGTTTGATGTCGTCTGCCCTAGTAGAGGGTCTTCCCACACTGGACTTTCCTGTGGGACTGTGGGACCCCAACGTCTATAGGTTTTAAACTAACTGCCCTGCTCATTGCTATTTCAGCTTTGAAACCCGTTGAGCTATTTCAGTTACATTGGTTCTTCTACGGATCTCTTCATTTTTGAGTTGATCACGTAGAGAAACTTCAAGCATAGCTCTCTCTTTTGAGTGACTTATTCATTTTCATGCCTAGGTACCTCATTTTAGTTTTGGTGGAAAAGAGTTTCAAAAGCTAAACTATTTGATTTTATTTTGTAAGTTCCGCTAATGCATAATGTCGCTTCGCATCTTCGCACATCCTTGGTTCTCTACTTTACAGTTTTTTTTTAATATAAATATTTTTTCGTTTTAGGACCATTTTGTACTTGATGTTAGTATACGCAGCTGGAAACATGCTTGTTGCTGTTACCGCGATACCTCAACTAGAACTACCGAAAAGGTAGGTACCTACTCTATGTAATAAAATGTCAATTTGCTGTCTTGAAAAGAGATTTGCCTTATAACTTATGTAAATTGAGGTAAGACCTGTTCAGGGATCCTGCTGAGAATAATCAGACATCCGCCGCTCGTTGGCAAGTAGGTACTTATACTCGTAAATCCCTTGGATTGGAAAAAGATTGGCGGTTTAGCACAGATACCCATGAACGAGTCCTTTCTCAGATTGTACGCGTAATATTTTAAATGTGTATGCCTAATAATATTACTGTGTAATGTTTGTGATTGATGAAATTTAATGATTTCTTTCAGAGTATGCACGATCGTCGGTCTGTTTATGATCACAGTAGGCACAGGGGGCATCAAGCCATGTGTCACCGCGTTCGGCGGAGACCAGTTTATACTGCCCCAGCAAGAGAAACAGCTCGCGATGTACTTCAGTATACTCTACTTCAACCTCTGCATCGGCAGTTTGATTGCGAAGACCGTGTGTCCTATATTGCGGTCTGAAGTCCATTGCTTTGGGGATAAAGACTGTTATTCCTTGGCTTTCGGCGCTCCAGGATTAGTTGTACTAATGTCTATAGGTAAGGTTCTTCTTATTAACCGACTTCCAAAAAAGGAGGAGGTTCTCAATTCGTCGGGATCTTTTTTATTTTTTATTTTTTATTTTTTTTATTTTTTATGTATGTTCC